>NC_071286.1:52481150-52534920 GCF_943735745.2 Anopheles bellator
TAATAGCTCTCGTATTCAACAGTGTGAACGTGAGACAGTTGCCACATCATTTTCATTGCTCAGTTTGATAGTGGTCTCTCTATCTTGTCGGTATTTTAATATCAGCTCAGATCTGTTTGCGTGCCTCAGGAGAGGATAACCCAACTTATCGCAAACAGCTGGTTCCCCGATTTCGTGCCAACCGTTAACCGTGCACATCAAATCGGTCCATTCCGGTCCGTCCGGTTGGCTTCTCGAGCACCTTGCTTCGGAAGTCCTGCATGAAGCACATAAAAATCTCCATAAAACTTTGTCCCCTCATTTGCCCAGCGCCATTTACATCTTTGCCCAGCTGGAATCCAACAGCTCGGGCGAAAGTGTTTAAATTTTCATTGTAACCGTTCACATTTGCGTAACATTTGCCCCTTGGTGGGTAGGAAAACTGTAGAGAATTCGAAGAAAGGGGAAAGCATTGACACGCACCTCGACGCGCAAACCATAAGAAACCTTACCGCGGCGCCGTAGTTTGTGGGCCAAGCGGGTTTGGCTGCCGTTTTGGAAGCAGTCGGAATTTCTTTACGCATTGCCAATGGCTGCAAGTGGTGTGGCCCCACTGCCACATTGCTGCAGCACTATTTCATGAAACGGTTGCCAGCTCAGCTCACCCACCAGGCGCGCCACTATGTAAATAAACCATTAATTGTGCGTGGTTTGGTGGCGTGGGGTGCGACAACTGGTGCGGGGGACCGGCCTCTCTGGGGTTTCGTTACTCCGGGCATCGAATGTCACGAAACGTGATTTTCACCTGCCTGCGAAGTCCTTCGGGCCGGTGAATGTTGTCTTGAAAGTCGAACTTCAAACGCCGGCTTCGCAGTTGCTTGAGACGGTTGGCAGTTTTCGTGTCGAAAGACAATCGGGCGCTGTGGGCCCCAGAGAAACTCGCAGTTGCTAGGTGGTGGTCACGGGAGTAGAGCGTTTGGTTCGTAAGCTGAGAGGAATACCAAGGATGGAAGTCCTGCGGAATCCGAAATGAAGTCTTGATGAGCTCGCGCGAACAGCGACTTTTTGACGTAATGGAGCCAAGAGAACGGTGGAGCGACACCATTAAAAGAACGCCAATCGGCTGTGGGTGTGTCCTTATTTGGTTCCCAGACCGATTTGTGGTTGTGGCGGCGGAAAGCGAAGTCTGCAGCCCCGTGTACCGAAAAAAGCAGCGAATACAGGGATGTGTCCCAAATGGGTTCAACTAGAGATAGGAAAATACTAGATATAGGGACAATTTATAATTGAGACATCATTGACCTACAAAATGATTGATTAGTTGTTGCAATTGCTTAAATATGTTTTGGTGTGCAGTTCATAATAAAAAAATTGGAGCAATCGAAGACTCTTCGATAAGCCCCATCGTTGCACACGGCTTTGGTTGCGTTGAGTTGGTCTGTAGGTGTTTAAACAACGTTTTTTAATGTCACAAAAATAAAAAATATCAATTATGCATACAGCTACCACGTAAAAATAGATGTTTATGAAATAAAAGAATCAAATGTGCATCGGCCGGGAATCGAACCCGGGCCGCCCGCGTGGCAGGCGAGCATTCTACCACTGAACCACCGATGCTTCTTGACAAGCCAACTCTATACGCAGACCAGCCGGAAACGCCATTTCTTCAATACACAGCTCAATTAGGGATATTTTGGGTTGATTTCTTTTAATGCAGATTTAAATATAAATACGGCTCGGTTCGTTCTTCTAAGATTAAAAAATAGATTGAAGATGTGGCTTCGGACGGGTGCTTTATTATCCATCCCCGCGAATACTTTCTCTGGGTTTATACTTATTTTTTCCAACGCAAGTTTATCATTGTCTTAAGTCAAAAACGTTCGAAGGTAAGTCAAGCAAACAACATCCCATCACCGATTTCCATTAATAGGAACCAACTGTATTTTATGGAATCGGTGAGAGTTTTCCTTATCGTTGAATTTACAATCACTTCTGACTTGATAACCGTTCAATTTGTAGTAGCAATGTTTTGCGTATTGTTGTTCCTGTAGAAGATCGGTTGGCTCTACAACTGATTCCCAACCATTGCTAACACATGGCAGAGCTTCTTACTTTCTCGGCTTACCGACAACATTGAGGTATCCCATCTGGCTCTTCATTGGGTCCGTGTTGATCTGGCACATGTACCATCCCTTGTCCGACTCCCGGATGTCCTTTATGCGCAGCTGCCAGATCCGCTGCTCGGTATGTGTGATCGCGATCCGTTCGCTCTTGGTGATCACGAGGGTTTCGATCGTTAAGATGGTTTGCGTGTCGACCCTGAGCCAGGCGACCTTCACGAAAAAAGAAACGATTATTAAAGATCATAACAGTTTCCGCCAAACATTTCATTTTCTTTCTGTGAAGCTCCCATCAGAATCGAAAGCACCACCCCGACTTCCATTGCGGCGGAAACGAATAATTGAAACCGGAAAATGGTGGCCAATTACCTTGTATTTGTATAAGTCGTGCACCGTACACGTCATCACTCCTTCGCGGCCAACCGGCACGGTCACGTTGGCTATCGGTGCGCTGAATTTCGGATCGACTGCCATGCATTCGCGGCATATCAGGATATCCGGTTCCGGTCCACGGTAGTCAGGGGGTTCGTGTATGTGTGCCATAAGTGGTGTGGAGAAAAAGAGAAGAAAAGTTTACAGTCAATTAAGTTATTCTCCAGGGAGATGTAAGCCGTACGCCGCCACAACTACTCTGCAATCGAATAAATCTTCGGTAAATGCAACACGATTATGTGACTGTTTACGTAAACTTTCATTACAAAGTCGACCGCCAACGAGCAGCGCGCCAGGAAGTAGTTTCATTTCGATTGTTTACGCGCCGAGGAGCAAAAGTTTTCCCTTTCCTGGCGGCGGTCAGCCGCCGGTTGCATGTGACGACGACAATCACTCGGCGAACGAGGTGGCCTGCGAACGGTGCATTTATCACCATCCCTGCATTAGCAGGGTTCGAGTGCATTACACAGTGCCAGGATAACCAGGATAAGGAGCGCGAGTGGTTTCCCGGGGGACGTGAAATCCATCGAAACTCAATAACATATGTGCCCCCCTCCCGACAACTAGTTGCCTAAGTAGGTAGAACACAAAATGGCACCGCAACTTCTTGCTCTTTGGCGAACCCCCGGCACATGTGGGAAAAGTTGTGGGCAAAACTTTGGCCAGCGATGGCGGACCGTCGATGGCCACCGGAACACCGTTTTCTTCGATCGATGTGAGCTCCGCGGTATTGATTTATAATTGCTGACGAGGGTTCTGTGGGTCAACCCGGTTTGGCAACTTCCGGGCCAAGCTTAAGTACCGGTGGTTGAATGGGTAATTTGCTAATTTAGCTCGGGGGAGGGTTTTTCTTGCGGTGCAAGCCAAACTATGCGTTGAGAGTAATCGGTTATGGATTGAAGTGGATTCATACAAGCAGTGCAATTAGCCGTAAAGTTGTTGCATCCACTATTGCGCGAGAAGTCTCTAGTTCGGTTGTTTACCGAACTGATGAGTTAACGGAATAAAGTTAACAGCGTGTCAAACTTTTAATAAAATCTACGTCTGATTTCTATAGTGTTTTAAACGTACAGTATTTGAACGTTGTAATAATCGACAAAATCAATGCACAAAAAAGGTATATGCCTTACTTTAGATTCATTATCAATAATATATTATTAGGAGTATGCGTAGAAATTTATCGTTTTTTTTTACCAAATTGAATCGTTTATTGTTCAAAACTCTTAACAAACTAGTCAATCGAAGTAGTGTCCGTCGCTAGCCACTACTTTTTGCCATCTTTCTGGCAATTGTCGGATTCCACCGCGGAAGAATGCCTTATCTTTTAAGGCGATCCACTGATCAATCCAATTTTTACAATCTTCATACGAAGTGAAGCGTTCCTCAGCTAATGCATGTGCCATTGACCTGAAAAGATGGTAATCCGAAGGAGCCAGATCCGGGGAATACGGCGGGTGGGGTAGGACCTCCCATTTCAGCGTTTCAAGGTATGTCTTTACTGGTTGCGCGACATGCGGCCGAGCATTGTCGTGCTGCAGAATGATCGTGTTATGCCTTTGGCCATATTCTGGCCGTTTCTCCTTCAATGCTCGGTTCAAACGCATTAGTTGGAGTCGGTAGCGGTCTCCGGTAATTGTTTCATTTGGCTTCAGCAGCTCATAATAAATTACGCCACGCTGGTCCCACCAAATGCAGAGCAGAAGCTTGGATCCATGGAAGTTCCGCTTGGCCGTCGATGTTGTCGCATGACCCGTGTATCCAAAGGATTTTTTGCGCTTGGGATTATCATAATGAACCCACTTTTCATCGCCAGTAACTACTCGATGCAAAAAACCTTTGCGGGTGTGTCGTTGGAGCAGTTGTTCACTCATGCACAAACGGCGTTCCACATCCCTTGGCTTCAACTCGTAAGGCAGCCAGTTTCCCAGCTTTTGGACCATTCCCAACGCTTTCAAACGTCTGGAAATTGTTGTTTGGTCCACTCCACATGCATCTGCAAGCTGTTGTTGTGTTTGGCACGGGTCATCTTCCAGCAATGCTTCCAACTCTTCATCTGCGAACGTCTTCGCTGGTCCCGGGTGCTCCTTGTCCTCAGTGCAAAAATCACCACTTTTGAAGCGCCGAAACCAATTACGACAAGTGGCTTCGCATATAACAGCATCGCCATAAGCCTCCTGAAGCAACCGGCATGCTTCGGCTGCAGTTTTCTTCAGATGGAAGTGATACAACAACACTTCCCGCAAATGACGCTTTGTTGGCTCGAATTCGCACATGGTTTCGTGTTAATAACAATCTCACAATGGAAAAATTGACAAATGTGACGATGCAGATTTGTTGACAGATGCCTAAGCTTGACATTTGACAGTTATTTGATGACATTTGTGCCTTCTATCCAACAGTAGCGCCCCCTATATGTAAACGATAAATTTCAACGCATACACCTAATATTTGTACGCTTAACCTTATATTTATTATCAATAACATATTATAATATTATACTTTGTATTACTATTACACCTCTACTTCGTGAAGTTGAGTTCGTGAAGTTTCATTTCAATTTCGTTTTCGTTTACAAGACATTTAGTATCGGCGTGTCAAACGATTTTTTTTAGCATGGGAAAAATCAAGTATCATGCAGTGATTCCATACTTATTATTTTGTAGGGTTTAAAAACAAAAGAATTTCATGAACAATTGATTAAAGTATATAAGGACTCTTCGCCTTCAATTAGTACAGTGAAAGAGGGGTTGCTAAAGTTAAATGTGTTCGTTTAAGCCTTGAAGACACTTTACGTCAAGTACGTCCAAAAAGAGGAACAACACGGGAAACCGTAGAAAATATACAGGATGTCATATTGGAAAACCGTCGAGTGACTAAAATAGATTTAAGCCCTAAGCATCTTATTGGGCTGTGAAAGCAATATTTTGACGGAAGTATTCGATTTCAGAAAGCTATGTGCACAATGGATGCCGCATTCGCTAAACATGGAACAAAACGGCATTCGAACGCAACTTTTTCGGCAACAATTACAGTTCTTTCGGAAAGATAAAATGGATTTTGTGCGTAAACTCATGACTATGAACAAGACATGGGTCTTTCACCATGATCCTAAGTCAAAACAAGAGGCTAAGGAGTGGTGTGAACCTGGCTCCAAAACGAGTTCGTGTCCAGAAATTTGCCAAGAAGGATTTAGCATGAGTATTTAAGGGATGCGAAAGGAATTTTGGTGGTGGAATAATTGTAAACTGGTGAAACAATACAATATTACTGCAACCAACACAAGGAGAAAATTCGTGAAAAAAGATCCGATGTGCAGAAGAAAAACATCCTCTTTCATTTGGATAACGCAGCGTGTTATAAGAACATTTTGACGATGGCAAAAATCCATGAATTAAAGTTCAATTTGTTGGAGCGCGTTACTAAATTTAACCCCAAACTATTTTCAACTGTTTCCAGACTTGAAAAATTACTTACTTGAAAAGTATTTTCCTTGAAAAGATGAGTTCATAAAAGTTGTGGAAGCGTATTTTGCAGCTCTCCCAGATTTTTACTTCACGGATGGAATTCATTAAATGGAATGTCATTGGAACAAGTGCGTTGGTGTTCAGGGAGACCATACTGATTAATAAAGTGTATTTCAAAGTATAAAATTGTGTTTTTCAATCGAAGGTCAAAACTTATATAATAACTCAGTAAGTCTGCCTTTTAACAGATGTGGCTTTAAAATAAAAACGAAACGATTACAAAACAGAACATCTTTTTGTATCAGGCCAGAGTAGCGAATATTTGTAATCAATAGAACCTTTGAGCCACTAACACTGATCAGCAAAATAACACAAGACTAGGCGCATTAATGAAAGTTGATAATTCATTCCAAGATAAATGATTAATTTATTCTTCTTGTCACGCTTCAACTGCCGAGCGGTCAGCATAGGCCAGGGTCTGGTTGGACTTGAAGCAGATTAGTCTATTATTTTGTATATATTGAAATATCTGTCACCAAATAAGTAGAAGTAGAGGGAAGTAGAAAACCTTAGACGCCACTGTAGCAGGCATCTGGTACGATGTTAGTATGTTATGATTTGTTAATCAATAAATTTAAGCCACACTGAAATGAAAAACATAACCTTATCCGCCCATTAAGGGCGTGCTTTTCGTTGTTGTTCGGCCTCCTTCGAATAATAAGCTAATTGAATGCGCAAAAGTGGCACCAATTGTTGGTTGAAGAAATCCCACCCTCGAGCAAATATCCTCAATCTTTTCCTAAAATCCTTCCCTTTTTTTCTCGCCGGCGGTTCGCCGCCCAAATGCTACCGGACATCGGGTGCAACCATTGTCACGTCATCGATCCCTCGGTCCCCGTTTAATCCGCTCCGCTCCGGTTGATAAGAAACTTTTCAGACTTTTCACCTCGCAGCGCTCGTCAACGGAAATTTTCCTTTCATTTCCACACCGCAAAGAAGGCACCAGAGACAAACACTCGACAGTAGTTACGAATCGCTGTGACCAAAAAAGAGTACATTCCAACCGATCCTTTGTACGCGGCCCACCCAAGGAACTGTATCCCAGGAGGGGCCCGCACTTTTTGTTGGAAAATCGCAGTCAAACAGCCGGCGGTTTCCATTGTTCTGTGCGTGCTACTTTTGTGCAGTTTGCCGTCAGCCGGCTATCTTCCGGTTTTGTCCGCGCCAAACGGTTCATTTGGGGGTTTCGGGGTCGCGCGCTGCCGTGGCTCGTAAAAAACTGTTTCTTATGCCAATTCTTTAGGGCCAATCTTTAGGGGTTGAGTGGCACCGACTTCCGAAGACCGCTCCGAAGACGGCCGGCAGAGATGAAAAGTGAAAGTGAACCGAAGCAAGGCTCGCCAGTCAGTCATGGTGCGGTGTGGAGCATTAACTGCTTTTGGTTTGATAATTTATCGTCACCTCACCAGCTTCGGGGTGGTTGTGGGTGAGAAAATGGGAAAATTATTGATAGACTTTCTCCCTGACTAACGATGCATAATTGTGCTTGTGGAGCTGTTTGCTTTGGCGTTAGAGTTGGATTTCCTTCCCCCGTTCCGAATGTGGCCAGGCCGCCGCTTGAGTGGTCCTTCGGTCGAACCGGAGGGTGGGGCCCCGGAATGGGCGCAATTAGAATAATAAATTAGTAATGACATAATTTGTATTTGATTTCGCTTTTATTTGTCCTCGCGTCGCGTTTGTTGGCACGAGGACACGGATACTTGTCCGGCCCAGGGTTCCGAGGATAATTGTCTTGAGGTTTGCGCTTTCGATGGCGCTACCATGTCCCGGAACTGGCCGGAAGTGTTGGCGAAGCGAAAGGGAAGGGAAACGAAAGTTCCCAAAACTAGCTGGACACTAGCTTCGGCGGCGGCGGCGTCGGGGCCCAAACAGTAAGGTCAACAGCTTTCGGTGTAAATATTTTTATTGCATGCCACGGGCAGATTTAACACCCATTTTCTTGTGGCGTCAGGCAGGACTTACCGCCTCTCTCCGCCCCGGGGTCGTTATTCCGTTTGCTTAAAGAAACACGGAAAGCAATGGCTCCCGTTTTTCGGTGGGTGGGAAAATTACTCATTTCCCAGCCATAAGTCAGTTTCGCTTTCGGACCGCTCCGGTTTCGTGTGCCTCTTTTTTTACGGCCGCCCGCCCGGCGAGGAAAATGGTTTGTTTGTTTATTTGTGTTTTCCGCCGTTTGTGTGGCGCCCGGCGGTGTGGCTTTAGGTTGATTCCCACCGCGTCTACACTTGTCTAACAAATTGCCCAAATGGCCGTCAGAATTGGCACGGCCCCCCCCCGGGGTGCGGCCCCGGACTGTCAGTCAGCAGTTAAACACTCTGCCGCAGCATATTTTCGCAAAGGGGCGCACGTTAATGAGCTGAACCCCGTTCGGCATTCCGTCCCCGGGTGTTGCAAAAGCGTCGCATAAAAAAGTCCTCACCCGGGTTCGCGGTGATCCTTCCGAATGCCCTGTTAACCGCCGTGACGTCGTTTGGAAGTTTAAAGTTCAAGTGGACGGGACAGCGCTCGGGAAAGTTATGCTTGTGTGTGGAAGAAACCTACGGCCACGGTGCAGCAAAAGTCGACACGATCTGTCCGTGGCGATATTCGCGGTGCCCAGTTTATGTGGTGTTTACGTCACATTAGACCTCATCATCGACTTCCTGCCCAGCACGAAACCGTCCGAAGTGAAGCGGGGCGCGAAGAAGTTGCCAGGTCCACTTCCACTTCGACCACAACATCGACAGCGGCCCTCGGCACGCAGCGTTCGGTACACGGAGGTCGTGGTACAGGAAGGAAAACTTCATCCATCGTTCCCTTTATTTACGGCTGCAGTTCCGGTGTCGGGTGGCGCGGGGTTCCGTAGATCCGGCACACTTACACACTCTCAGCCGGTCCTGGTGGGGGCCAAGTTTCCAACGTCCCGGTGCATGCAAAACTCCCGGTGACCGTTTCTCCGTCATTTCGCCGGCAACGAAAGTCGCCGCCGTTGACGTTGGCCCGACGTCCTGGTGACGTCGAAGGGGTAGCAAACAAAAAAAAACCAACCCCCAGGAGAACTCCAAAACCAATCCGGAACGGTTTGGGTGTTTTTTGTTTTGGCGATGCATGGAACAGATTGAGAAGTACGGGCGAAGACACACGGCGCGGAGAAAAAAGAAAACCCGTTAGCCGCCGGTGCCGGTGCCGGTGGAAAATCAATTGCAAATTCCCATAATCACGCCTAATTTAGAAATAATAATACCTTCCCGCCGTTAATCATTGCGCCCAGACGGCGGTCCGGATCGGTCCTGAAGAAGGACCCGTCCCGGGTCGCCCGGTCGGGGTCGGGGCAGAAAGCGGACAGCGGACATCCGGACACATGCCGTGGAACCGGAACTGAGTCACGGGCCAAGTCAAGTGGCGTCAGTTGACCACACGTTGGGTTTCATGTTGGTTATGCTTTTCCAAAACAGTTCCACCGCGAAGGGGCCCGATTAGGAGTTATGAGTTTTCTTCTGTCGGACGGTTCCTTTTAAATGGCGCCGGAGTTTTCTCGGTTTACAAGCGATTTTGAAATAAAACTCAACACAAAAGATTTGAAACCGGAAGAACCGGAACTGTTGGGGCGCTTCAGTTGAACTCGTTAACAATCAATCCGTTGGGATGCCTCATTCTTACGTTACACACGGGTGACGACTATATTAGATTGTAAGTGGTTAAGGAAAATGCCGAAAGCGGTTTATTCATAATTGGAACATTTAAAACTACACTAAATTATTGGCCGAAGAGCATTCAACGAAGACATTAAGGAAGCTTGATTGGAAGCATACCGTGTTCTTGACGGTATGCCAAAAAATACTCCAAACGTATTATACAAAATTAAACTTGGTACTTTTCACAGATTTACACGATACTTGATTTCGGCGTGAGAATTTGAAGACGAATTGTATGTGATGATATTTTACTGATGATTCAGCCGTGGCCAATAATATATTTTATTGCTTCTTTCAAAATCCAATTAATTTTGTTCAAATACTAGGGTGTTCAGTAAGTTCATATTGTCGGTAAGACAGTTTTTTTTATATTGGTACACTCTTCATATGAACGTATGTGAAGTTTCATTTCAATCGGTCACTTAAATTTTTTTACAAGCTATTAAGTATCGAAGCGTCACAGTCTCTTTTACAACGGAAAAAATAAATGAATGAATTTTTATTTTTGAAAGCTTTGAAAGTAAAAGAAAATTTTGAACGAATGTGGAAAGTGTGTAAGGGCTCTTCACCTTTAATTAGTACATTAAAAGAGGGGAAGGGTGAGCCTTCAAGAAGATCCACGCCAAAACGTCAAAACCCGCAAAACTGGGGGGCTACATGAGGTGTTCCGTAATGTTTTTGACATTAACGATGAATGCCAAACTGCTGCGGCGCTGTCAAAACGTTTACGCCTCGCGCGAGCCGTAAACCCGAGCGTAATTATTTTTTTCATACGCTTTGCTTACAAACAGAGAATAATTTATGTTTTTATTTGCTGGTATAGCAACAAAATCGGAAAAAACAGAAAAAAATATTCAGAAATCAATTAATTTCCCTTCTATTTCTATTTTCTTGGACCAAAAACACGAACGTAAACACGTTTGACATTTCGTTTTTAATTTTTTGCTGCCACACGAAGCGTAAACGTTTTGACATTACTAGGGGGCTACACGAAGCGTGAAAACTAGCGTAAAATTAATTTGTAATATCAAAACGTTTACGCTTCGTGTGGCAGCAAAAATATAAAAACGAAACGTGAAACGTGTTTACGTTCGTGTTTTTGGTCCAAGAAAATAGAAATAGAAGAGAAATTAATTGATTTCTGAATTTTTTTATCTGTTTTTTCGATTTTGTTGCTATACCAGCAAATAAAAACATAAATTATTCTCTGTTTGTAAGCAAAGCGTATGAAAAAAATAATTACGCTCGGGTTTACGCCTCGCGCGAGCCGTAAACGTTTTGACAGCGCCGCAGCAGTTTGGCATTAATCGTTAATGTCAAAATCATTACGTTACGCTTGATGTAGCCCCACAGTTACAAATTAATTTTACGCTAGTTTTCACGCTTCGTGTAGCCGCCTAGAAAGAGACACAACATATCGTAGAAAAAATACAGGATACCGTATTGGAAAATCGTCGGATCACTGAACGAATTTTAGTACAAGGCCTACGCATCTCATTGTGCAGTATAATCAATATTTTGACTGAAATTTTGGGTTCCAGAAAAGTGTTTGCAAAATGGTTTGCGTTTTCTTATCAAATGATGACGTTATAGCAGCTGCGGAAGCGTATTTTGAAGTTCTTCCAGATTGTCTCTTCAGTGATGGAATTTATAAAATGGGCTCTCCTTGGAACAAGTGTATTGATGTTCAGCAAGGCCATACTGAATAATAAAGTGTATTTCAAACAACAAAAATATGTTTTCCTATCGACCATACGAACTTATTGAACAGCCTAGTATTCACGCCACATTCAAGGACCAGAACGCCACCGCTATCATCATCCCAAAATAATACGCTAATCAGCATTCAGCACATTTTAAAATTTACCTTGACATACGTTATTACTTATTTAAAGCAATAGACAGATATGAAAAAATATAGCAAGCCATATCTCATATTGATAAAAAATTGAAAAAAAGTTGCAAAAATAGATTAAAGTACCAGACTCGATCACCAGACTTGCGTGGAAACAATAACAATAATATTATCAGGCGTCTCAGGTGAGCATGACCTAAATTGCTGATAGGAAAGGTTGTTTGTGTATGAACCGCGATTCCACGAAATGGTGCAATAATGAAATTGAAATTTCGCCAAAGGGTTATCTGCTCGGTTTTGGGCCCCTCAGTTCCCTCGGACCGACCGCTTCCTTCAGGCGTACTGGTATTGGCTTTCGTAGTGCGTTCATCGCATCGTCTAAGGATAACACGATGACGATGTCGAGGGCCATCGTTTATGCACCAACATCAATGCGAAGTGCACAGTATGTAACCTGTAACGACAGTTCTTAGTGCTGAACGAACGAGGTTCTTAGTGCTCATGCTCCCGGACTGCTCAAGCCAATACCAGTGAACGCCTCGGCAGCGAAGGATGATGATCGCCCGGCAGTGTCTGGCCGACACGAAAGGCCGCCCATAAAGCTCGGCCTTTTGCGTATGGATTATCGGTAACAGCGCACGCGGAAGCAGCGGCCGTTCGCCCAAGGACGCTTCGAATCGAATAAATTACGATTTCGTCCTGGTTCGGGTTCGGAGAGTTTTCGTTCGGTGAACGCCAAACGTCGGAAGGATCGAAACGATGGATTATGACGAACCAGCCGGCCCCCCGGGTGGGTGGTGGGCCAGTGGTACGAAAATGGGAAGAAAATTGAGCTATAAACTGCTTCCGGATTATTAGCGTTAATTGAAGTTGTAAATTTAGATTTTTTCCTCCGGCCGGTGTTTTACCGTTTTTTTCCCTATTCGTTTCGTTTCCATTTGACTGCGGAAGAGTGCGGAAGAGGGCCTCTCGCTGAGGGGCGAGTGGAGGAACAGGGCCCTTGCCGAGCCACTCGCCAGCCTCGGATTGGCCTTTTTTGGCCGGCGAAGAATATGTTACGAGCGAGTTACGACTAATGTGGCTAATGTTTCGATGCCGGCACGTTAAGGGTTGTCCTGCCAGAGGATATGCCGGGTGTTGCCGGGGGGTAAGAAGGGCCAGGGCCCAACCAGACGCCCTTGCCGGCCCAACATCCATCACCTAGGCGAGCGCCGCAGTTCCAGAAAATCGTTCGAGCAGCCCAATTAGATGTAATCGCTAAATCGATAGCTCCCCACGGGGTGGCCATCGTCCCGTCATCGCCCCGCTGCGCCAGGGAAGGGAGTGGTGGCATTCTAATTAAATGGTTTATTGACTCAGGAGTGGCTTTTAATTGAGTTAAAAATTCGTCTGTTTGCTCGCTCCGATCGTCGCTCCGCACATCAAAAACCACAGTCAAACGTCAATCGGCGGCCAAAGCAAAGGACCTCGGACTCGTTCCGCAACGGACTGGAAGCGGCTGGAAAATGTCAAATGATAACATTTACAATGGCCACCGTAAACAGGCGGCGGCCGTAAATGGGTCGAAGCAGTGGCAAAAGTATACGAACTGAGCGAGTGAATTAAAAAACCGAAAGGAACGCAACCCTTCGACACACTTCGAACTGGCACCGGCACTGGCGAAGGACATTCGCGAGGGGTGGAAAAAACCATGGCTCCAAATGGAAAACTGACCTTTATGCCAGAAGACGATGATGGGAAAAAACTGAACACAGTGCGTGCCAAGCACATTCCACCGACGGCCGATGGCATGTCCTGCCCATGCTGGTCGTGCCGTGTTTGGTCGGTGTTGATTTAAAGACTGATCTTTTAGCTTTTTATTTTCGGCATTCGGCGAGTTATGGCTTAAAGGCAGCCAGGGTGGGGACCGGGTGTCATTAAAAAATGCCGTTTGTTTTACACCAGATCAGGAGCGCCATTAACAGCGCGACCATCGCGACGCCTCGACGCCGGCACATGCGTCATTTGATCCTTCTGTGGGCGCTTTACACGATGACACCGATTTCCATTTTCCCACCCAGTCCCCAGTGTGGGGTTGGTTCTGTTTAATTGTTGGTGTTAAATGCCTTTGGCGGGGAGCTGGGTCCCCCGTACAGGAAGCACTTTAGCCTACCTTGGAAGTTCCTTTCCGGAGCACGCTGATGAAAGTCAACGATATTTGCCTTAAAGTGGGTTATTTAACGAATCGCTTTCTTTCTTGCTCCCTCTCTCTCTCTCTCTCCCCACTTTTTTTTCTCTGTTGCCTTTCATTTCATTTCAAGCATTTCAAGCGTCGACCGAAATGCTGTTATTATAATCATAGGAATTTTAAACGGATTTCTTAATGCCGCTAATCGGGTGGAATCGTGTTTTTGGTAACGTGCAATATGACAACGCTGCTCAAGGTGAGCCTCGGTTTGAGGTATATGTTTTGAATATGCTTATGCGGACAATCCGCCCGAATCGGAAGAGCTGAGGTTGTAGCGAGCGATACATTTCGTGGGGAAACCTCAACCCGAAGTAGGTAACACGATATTCCATTTTGTTCCAATTTGCGCTGTGCTTCTTTTTCTGGAATTGAAAACATTTACAAGTCATTCAACTGTTTCTATGTAACTTTGGTAATCTTGAACTTTACATATGTGTTTTACTGTTGTTGTTGATATTAATTATTAAAATTTATACAAATATGCGCGCTTATTTGCAAATGTACACCATATTTAAAATTATTTACAAAAAGGAGGGAATATGTTCTTTTCTTCTTTAAATATTAAAAATCATGATCAATTTTGATGGCGATGTCTTGTTAGGTTGTTTTAACTGACATTTAAAACAATTGAATAATATGAATCCAATATTCGTTCAGACTATGACTAGAAAATTTATACCATACTTATTCATTTAAGAAATTAAGTAATGCTGTTAAGATTAAGGATTAAAAATGATTTATTAAGAAAGTGCCCCTTGTAGGAACTGATAAATGAACAAAGCAGTTACTAAAAAGGCATCAAGCAAAAAAATGACTGTGATCAAGGAACATTTTGAAGTCAATAAGTGGCGAGAAATTGTTACATGCACGCCAAAGAGTGAGTAATGGTTGCTTATACCGCGCAGCAGTTTTGAGTTCCAGATCAGATCTTTGTCTGAAACAACGAGTAGGCCCAAAAAGTTAAAGTAAGGAAAGTCAAAATCTAAAATGCAAAAATGCGTCTTGAGATGACCGTCTACGGTTCGTAGGTGATCGTAGGTCGTGTAAATGGCAGCGATTATAATGAGCTAATTGATCTATGGCGTATGAACAGCAATGAACGTTTAAGTTTCGCATTCATAATCACATCTCAGTCATGGAACACAGAAACAAGCCCCATGCCTTCTTAATTGAAAATGATAAGACAGTACACCTACTGACAATAAGGTACATTTTACTTAAGGAACACCAACGAACACAAACAACCTGAGATCATCAGAAGAAAGAAAATTATACTCAGAAAAAAGGCGTCGAATCAGATCAGTCACATAATAAATTCTTTCCCGCGAAATATGTTGACCAAATCTGGCTTTGAAAGTGGTCAAGCGTGGCAGCCGTCTCAACCGCAGAACGTTACAATATTCGACCGAAGATAAAACTGGCTGTACCTCGTTTTTCAAAATTTCACTCAGAATCACTCCCGAAGGTCGATTGTTTAGTATAAAAAAATAGTGTCCTTTCAGCGACGGCTGACAGCTACATCGTTTCAATATTCATAAAAAAATAACGTGACTGGCTCGCCGGCTCCGGTGCGTGCTTCGAGAAACGTCGTGTTTATTTAGTGGCATCGCAAACATGCTCCAGAAACCGGAACAATTCTGATTTGCCGAAACTTCCGTGGCCGCCCGGAGGAAACCGCGGGGCGTTCCAATTCGCATTGTCGTCCCAATGTCGGTTCGGTTCCTCGCCTGGAAAGCAAACAAACGGTGTACGATGGCGTAATTCACAATCGAATCCGGAAGATGGCATTGAGAATCCTGGGAGCGTAACACTCTTCCCCCCAGCAGAACGGTGTTTTTTCGGATCGGAAGGGTTAGCTTCTTTTATTTTCGATACATTTGCTTCAAAACATCACGCATGTTTATCGGGACGATAAAGTTGACGATGCTTTCGGTTGATTTGTGTAAATAAAAGAGTATTTGTGTGTATTTTTACGATGTCCAACGATATGTTGCGTGTAAAGGGATTTGGAACTGATGTTCAATCTGCTTCACCTAATTGTAAGCACGTGCATCGAACGGGTGATTATTGAAGACGAAGGAACCGAGTTTTCCTCAAAACAGATAACAGGACTCGTGGGGCGCTTGTTTAAAGCGCTGCATCCTAAGCATATTGATAGCACCAAGAAGCGGACGTGTATCTGGCCGGAGCGTCGTCGGAACAACACTATCGTCGAGAGCCAACGCATCTGCCCTCGCCAGTCACCGAAGGCCCGGTTAGGATCAAACCAAATTTTAATTAAACACAGCGAATAAAACTAATTATATAATTACACAACTAATTCCGCAGAAAGCTTTCGGGCTGGTTACACGACATACGGTCGGAAGAGTAGCGCGACGGCTCCAGCCTCTTGCCGTGTTGGCTTCCGAAGGCTTCTCGGTGGTTTCGGTATCGGTGGGTTTCTTGTGGTTGCATTTGGTTGCTGCAAAGAGCAATACCCTTTCCGGGTTGGCGTTGGCAGCTAACTGACGCACACCACCCTCGGGGGCTGCAACTCGCCCGGACTGATACAGGTGGTTCTTGAGATGGTACTTAGAGGCGCGTATCGTAAGCTACAAAGCTCCGTTCGCTGCTTCACAAACCTCAGGCGGCGGTTAAAAAGCGGTAACTCCGACGGCCGGCGGATCGAAGGGTAATCCGCAGTGAAGATGTTTAACACGCATAATGTTGGGATAGTTGATTCAATAACAATGTGAAACACACCCATACGAGCACCCGCCCTAAGGCAACGTCGAGTGTAGCGCGGCGTGGCATAGCTGGCTAATTTGCTGGCTAGCGATAAGGAGCATAAAGATGTGGGACCATGGGCGTGAAATGTGAATAAAGTGCAGCGGAACGGTTGGATAGTTTCACAACCGGGCCCAGCGCCCGACGCGTGGCGTGTACAACATTAAGCAGATTGCTTTCAAAGGACTTTATGGAATTACCATCTACATTGCATTGACATGATAGGTAGCGGAAGTTGAAGCATGTAAAAACGAAATAGAACATTGCCCAATTTATAACACGACGCTTTAACGGAATGGACCTTTAGCTAAACGAACAACATAAATCCAACGCAACATTTGATAAATGGTCGCAAAAGATCACTGCTAAAAAGAGAAATGTTAGCAAAAATACTTATGCTATCGTATATATTTTTAGTTTTGCTATGAGTTTGTAAAATGCATGCCAAAAGTATGTTCAAAGTAATAAAACTGATAGGAAGAAAGTACAATAAAGATTTGCTAGGGTTTTATAGCAAAGATAATAAAACGCTGCTTTTGTTGTGGAAGTAACACAAGTTTCTAATACATTGTAACAAATAAATATTCAAAATAAGCCATTTTGTCAAACTACAAAAATTGTGCGAAAACTCATTTTCACATTAACAAAACATTGAAGAAAATTTCTAAACCAAGTTTTTATTATTTAAAAAAAATCATGAACGCAATTAAAAATTGTATTAATAATTATAGGTTTATTTAAATGTTTGTAAGAAAAATAAACAGTAAGAATCTGTAAAAAAACCTTTTCAATATTCTTTATATTATTTACTGCCTTAACTTAAGTAATTACAAAATGTGTAAGCAATTAACGAAAAGGTTTAAAAAATGAATTTAGTCAGGTATCGAAAACCTACACAATCCTGGTTTAGTTACAACATTTTTTATGAAATTTATTCTTAAGTACCTTGGAATATTCTTTAGTACCTTAATACTTTGGAAGAGGAATATCTTTAAAATTTGGCCAAACAATTCAGCTTATTCCGTTGAGTACTATTTTAATAACGATATTAGTATATAAAGATTATTTTTCTAACGTAACTAAATAACATTGCTTATGAAACATTAGTATGCATCATAAAACAATGTGAGAAACAGTTTGAAAGGAATTGAAATGTTTAAGATCAATTCAATTCTTAATCAGTTATCAATTCTTATCAAAACATTATCAATTCTTAAGAAAACAGTAACTACTGTTGTTTACTCACTTCCGGACACATCCAACAGGGCAAACGAGTTTGAGATTCCAACTAACGCCAATATAAATATTTTGCGCCATAAATCCATTATGCTTGTCCAATCCATTGACCTTAGGGACTGCGCATAACACTGAATCACTTTGCGTTGCACTTGACTTTCTTCACATTTCCTACTATAGCGGATTTGGTTTCGGTAAATAGTTTAATGTTACGTTAAACGAGTAACAATTTGCATACATTATCACCGATCGCCGAGTGTTTGTTGATTAACCCGCAGTAACTTCACTTCGCACTTCAATCAGCCGCCGACTATCCGGAGCCCAGCCGGTCAACCACGAGCGTAAACACAAACTGCCCAAGAAGTAACGAACCGTTCGAACGTGTGGCCCTCTGTCTAAGAACTACGAGCCCGCCAAGATGCGGTTTTCCCTAGCTGCGACTCTCTGGGACCGACCAGGCGAAGGACACGCTTCGTTGTCCGGACGCGAATCGAAGTCTCCGGTGGTTCGTGCTTCGACACGCTGACGCTCGCGGTTCAATCGCGTATCCTTCGGCACACCGGGCCACGACTCGGGTCCTCCTCGGCAAAAGGACTCCGGGCACAGGACCAGATGCTTCGTGTCCCGCCGGTTGCGTGTTTGGCAAAATTTGTCCTCACACTCCATCATCGCGGCGGCTTCGTTGCCCTGCCGACCGACCGAGCCGTGTGTTTTCCTGGCGAAGGCACCCGGTAAGGCGACCGTAAGGACGTGGAATCCGGATGACGAAACGCACCGAAGGGAATCAAACCATAATCACAGCTTTTGACACCCGGCCGGAAACGACGGTGGTGACTAGGGTAATCGTGCCACAAACTTATCGACAACTGGCCCGAGTCGTCGGCCGGCAACGACTGTTCGTCCCTTTTACACATTCTGCACCATGTCGACCAGGAGATCCTACACTGCTCTAAGGAGAAAGACAGAGAGAGGGCGATTGTAAGCATTCTTCGAATTTGTCCGGAAACTCTTTACCTCTCCCAAAGCCGCATAGAATCGCATGCGGCGCCAAAGTGAGGCATTTTGTGTCGTTTATGATGTTTCGCATGTTTACACTGCTCACGGGGCGAGATTCCCGCCAGCGCCAAGCTAGTGGTGGTGGTGGTGGTTTGATTGTCGGCATCCTTGCAAAACGACCGAACCTTGGTGCCTTACGACACACGAATTGTCGTAAGTGGAAGATATCCTCGCGCAGGACGCGCGGAATAAAGAATGCGGAAAATACAAATCAATTGTTACCACTCGACGGGGGACTGTCGGTCGGTCACATTTATGTTGCTTTTTTGTCCTTTGCCGGGTGGTAGAGAAGGGAGGTTTATACTTGAGAGACAAAACCATCGTTCTGCGGTGGTTTTCTATCACCACAGACACGTGGCACGTGCTGTTCTATGCTCAATAGGTAGACGCTCGAGCAACACTGCCAGTGTCTCATATTCTACCGTTTGTTCTATTTTTTCTTTAGAAGCACGTTTGGCTGGTATAAATCACATCATTTTTACTTTCGAAGAAACGAGTGACGCTTTCATTTTATCATTCTAATGCTGGTTTTTATTTTATCATTTCTGATTGACGCGAAACACATATAAATTTTCATAGGAGTTCTTTTGAAAAACAATTATATGTTCGATAAAAAATTTAAATAGTATTGAGTTAAGCTGTGCAATACAAATTGAATAATTTAAATTATGATCATTGTTTTCTGTTGTATTTTAACTTTTTTATATTACAAAAAAATCCTTGTCAACTAAAACATATGAACGATTATAATTTTCCATAAGCGTTTCAATCCGTATGACGATTGCACCCGACACCTTGTACTTTTGACACAATTGCCATTTTACAAGGACACAAATCGAAAAAGAAACAAATAAAGCACTTCAGAAAATTAAAACAGACTCGTCGGAAGTACACAAAACCGTACAGGCAAGCACTTTCCGTCTTTCATCGTTAACCGCGGCAGGTGCGACGTCGGTGCAAGACAGAACCAGCTAGCCAGATAGCCAGATATGAACCAGGGTACAGCAGCAAGGATTCTCGTTTTTCTCGCCCCACTTATTTAGATTTCCATCCGCAGCCGCGGACGGTCTTTCGAGGGAAATAAATGCTGCAGTCGGCAGAAGTCGAAATAAACGAGCCCAACGAAGGAACGTCGAAAACTTGACCGTTCCGACGATTTGGTAACAATTATCACCTAATTAACGGTGGTAAGCGAATCGGAAAGAAGCGCGAAAGTAAATCGGCCACACGCCTCGCGCCGGTCGCGGGATGCGGAAATGGCGAAGGAAAAGTTGCTGATCGGTATAATTTAGATTTTACCAAGAAAATAGAAAGTGTGGCAGCATTTAGTGGCAATATAATTGCTTTTGACGCTGTATGGGTAACATTTTATTGAACGGTTTTGATGGTGACATTTAATACTGGTTTTCTTACGAAATTTAGATACTAGGTTTATTATTAGGTTTATTAGGAACGGACAGAGCCATATTCAGTATCAACTTAAAGTTCTGCACTCTAGTTGGTGCCAGGGTTCAAAATGATTTATTTCGCATAACAACCGATGAAACGGTTCAGAAGGATGATCTACGTTCTGTTCCTAAATCGGTTGATCGGCGTGTATTCATTGTTCAAAAAGAACTTAGTGGTTTGCCGAACAAATCTTTTTTTTTACCTTTTTTAGCGCTCTTGCTGTAAACGTTAGCTATAAAGGACGGCGAGCTTTATAGCAATCCGAAAGCTGTAGAACGCGCGGCTTTTCCGAGCAAGAAAGCACAAAATATGCGGCGGTTGATACTTTCGCTATCAAACACCAGGCGGCTCCATCGGAAGCTCACTACCTGGCGGCTCCATCGAAGCGATTAATCCATTACAGCGTTACTTCCGAGGAAACCCATTTGAATCGTTTCTAATAAATTTTAAATCTCTGCTTTGCTTATTTTTAGTATTATCTATATCGTTGCAATAGTCTAGTCGAGTCTAGTCATTGTTATATTTTGTTTCGAACACGAAACGCGGTCGAACACTATTTTTTAATTTAAAAATGATAAATGCATCATTATACTAAATACAAAAAATGGGTGAAAAAAGGTGAAAACAGGTTCATGTCATACGCAATAACTGGAGTAATTGTAAGATTTTCGGGCGAGTCCCTAATTTTACATCCAGGAATGGATTCCTCTTCTCTCTACGCCACTTCCTAGCAGTGAGACCTATTCAAAAATCTTTCATTGTACTCAAAATCGAACGCCCCAACTGATCAGGAGTGCCGGTCTCCCGGGACAGGCGACTGGATAATTAGAAGCGTCCAATCATGAGCCAGCATTGTCCTTCGCTCCGGGGGACGTGTCTTTATTCTTACTTCCAATCAAACCCTATTCGAAGTGAAACACCACCGAGCTCCAGTTACACACACCGTCCCCAGAACGGGTTGCAATTGTCAACTATTTTTGCTGAAATACCGCTCGTTCTCGTCAGCTCCGGGGACGACTCGATGAAGATAACACATTTCGGCACGATTTTGACGCATCCGGCACCGGAGGAGAATTTGGCCGTTCCCAGTGGCATTACAGCGACCGTAGCGAAGGGTTCGTCGTGCCTCACTTGAATATCCTGGCCTTTTGCAGACAACGCCACTGAAGTGGCAGGACCCGAAAGGAGCAGGACGCATAGTCACAGGACGTACCGGTGACAGTGGAGGACTTATTAATAACAACACAACCGTCCCGGCGTTGACAGCGACGACAGCTGCAGTTTATGTGCGTTCTTTATGCATTCGTAATTCGGCAGAAGCAGCATATTTTTGGATGCAATCGAACGGACAAAGGTTGATGATTTGAGTGGAATGTGCTTTCTTATGAAGCATTACGGATGAACCGTTGTTCGGTTGGAACCGCCCGTAGCATAACTGGAATTTTTGGAAGAGTTCACGCACTTAGAAGGACCACCGCCTTTAAAGGCCTTATCTAATGTTGAACTTTTCTGCACTCATAATAGTATTTTTCAATGTATAATTTTGCAAAAAATGTGCTACCAAAGCTCGCCGACCACCGAATGGCGCGAACTGCCGAAGGATAAATCATCTTTCCGAGCGGCGATATGCCGTGACACGATCACAATCACGATGCTGAAGATGGAAATGTTAGATGAACTCTCGCCTACCGTCGCTAAATGCTGCTAAACACTGCCTCATGCTGGCTCATGCTTTACTGCTGCTGCTGCTGCTGCACTCGACAAACATGCATTTCTTGTAGTGTCTGTTTACGGAGCAACACGACACGGAACAACACCCATCCCAGCGATGCACCCGGCACCATTCGAAGGTCCGCGTTTGGGGCGCTGATCGGTGTGCGTTCTGCCACTCCTTGCTAGAACCAGAACCCGGCAAACGGTCCGTTTCTGTCAAAGTGCTCCGGCTCCCTGGCCGGTTGCCGGTTTGTGCGCCATGCCGTCGTCCACCTCGGAACCGAGTCACCGGATGGCAGCACCGTTATCTATCACTCGCCACTCGGTTGCAGTTGCATGTCGTCGGCGGAAGAGGAGAACCGGGTTCCTTTACCGGGAAACGAGACCGTGTTTTCGGTGCCCTTCAGGCTCCGGTGCACTCGAAAGCAGAGCCCGCGCTTCCCCGATCGTGCGGTGCAGATACACAGTGCCGATGCAAATTGCATCGAATATCTATAAATTTGCATTTGATTATGAAATCTATTTCTCGCATTTCTAATTCGTTGTGGGGTGCCAGATGTGGCGAAAGGCCACCGATAGACCCTGCCGGACTGCTGGATAAGCCCCCACAGTGGAACGAATAAACGGTGAACCGGGAACGGCAGATTAGCAACAGTGAGCAGAGGTGAGCGGAGGGTTTCGTTGTGCTCTTTTAATCCGCTCGAAGGATACGCTCGGGGTTCACCTTGCCCGTCAAAACAACAGCCGAATCTCGGGGCTCGGCTGCGACGACGGCCGGCCACTGGCTGCAACATGCTCGATAATGGTTTGACACTGGCGAAAAGCCACCGTTTTGGGGGCCGATTCTGGCGATGGACCGCATAAGAAACGCACTCGAGTGTGGGCCGCGCATCCGCTAAGGACGAAATTTATGTCGCTTTAAACAACCGTGACAAGCACAGAGAACACGGCCCCGACATGGGTTGTTTGCTGGCACCATTCGCTGCCCGGCGGTAGGCCAGGCCAACGGTGGTGCACTTCTGGCGTCCCGTTGGCCACGACGGGCACGGCCCGGTCGACGCCAAACGGTCACACGCGCTGGCAGCGTGACTTATGTTCAAAGGAGCCTGTAAATGATGGCAGCATATGCCTCGGCACGTGCTCGAGAGAGTATCGCCCGGCCGTATCGAACGTCGCGGCCGGCGCAGTGAAATTAATGAAATTCTGCAACATAAAACTCACCCCGCCATTATCGAGTGGTTCGCGCCCGGGCTAATGGAGAGTGAAATAAGCGTAATCCTCGAGACTGCGGCCATACACGCGGCCAGCCGGCCACTGTCTCGTTGATGGTGAGTTATGGAAATTTTCAGCCCAAACGCTGGGGCTAACGCGTCGTTCCCCGTGTTGCGAGTGGGCGAGAATTATTTCGAGTGTTTTGTGGTCCGAGCAGCAGTGCGTTTTGGGAATTGGTCAGCCGGCCGGCTAATCCATTCTGGTCCAATACGGCGTTACGCACTGGTTGAGAGATTTCGGGCGATGCAAACTGAATGATATGAGACGGTTAAATGTCTACAGTCATGTCGTTTGTGGATAATAGACATTAACAAAAGATTGTTAATTAATTGATGAATGTTAATCATGAAATAATTGATCATTGATTTGATTTGATTCTTTAGAAAGCTATTCATACGAAAATTAATCATTTGTGATCTGTGTGAATCGGACCTATGGAAGATTTGATTCAGTACATTTCATTAACATTAGATTTTAGTATACTTTATTTTTTATAAACATGACCCAACATGGTTTTGTACAGGATAAAATGTAAATTGTGATTTTGTATACTCTGAAAAAAATACAAAATAAGTTTAACAACCTCAATTGTAATAGATAAATCGATTTATAGACAATTTCATATACAAAAACACTAAATTGTTTACCATTTTTCGGTCACAATTTTTACATAAGTACATTTTTATCTTATCGACTTGTAGTTAGTATATCAGCTTGGTGTACTTTTCGCCTCGAAGTCTGAAATTCTGAAGCAAGTTATGTGAAAGTATTTCGGTGCGATATTGGATTTGCACAACAACGGTGAGAAATGATCGGTTGTTTCAGTTCTACCCTTCATGTTGTACGGTTCAATAAGTTTCATTACTACAAATTCGCTTAGGGGATTAATTTATTTCGATTCTTGTTTTTTCCTAAATTCGGAAAACCCCCTAGTACGTATTTCGTTTCTACATCAGACGCCAGTCAAAATGTTGCACCATTAAGTTCGTAACACTAAATTCATATAACATATTTATTTTCTACTCATATCTATTAAAAGTTATGACATCATTCCGGAAACCAAATGTTATATGGACTGCAAATTTCAATTTGAAGTTGAAGTTGGGTAAAAATGATCTGTGTGGTATATGTAGTGTTAAGAAATACTTGTTTAGCGTTGGCATGAATTTGCTTTGAGTGTACTATAGCAATTGAATCCAGTTCGATTTTAATTTAAAAACTACTTCTGTTAAGTTACACGGGTAATTTAATTAATTCCATTATTTTTATGGTTTCTTGAGTAGTGAATTTATTTCATATCATACCATACCAGTACATCTAACGATTTCATTAGATGTAAATATTTACTAAATTATTCAGCCCTTTCACGATTTAGACTTCCACCAACAACACTCCATAAATAGCTAACCACTAAATCTAACCCGCTAGGTATGTTGTAAAATGTTGTTTTATAAACGAGTTTGCTGACGATAAACTTTGTAGTATCCTATCGATCGTCCTTTTTCCTTCATATTGATGAGCGAGCCCGAAAAGAAAACTAAGTCCTAACGGATAACTTTTTAACAATGCGCCCACCTGGTTGATGGTGGTGCACCTGAAGCAAATGTTCACAGTGGCAACCACCAGAATGAATTAACTAATGCCTGGCCATACTAACAAGCTCGAAACCCGGTCCCCTGCACCACATACCACATTACGTTCACTCCATTCCAATCAGCTTTAGAATCGAAAAAAGCGCAAAAAGACGGTGGAATAAAGATAACCACAAACACCTGGCGCAAGTAGTGTCAAACTGGATTATATTGTAATATGGACGTCGCCCAGTGGGTACTCTCGTTTGTAGCAAAGATTTTTTCTATTCCATCCAAAATTGAAGGGAGCATAATTGAATATAGGATTTTTTTAAATTTCAAAACACTTTCATCATTTAAAAACCAAGGTTTATCACATTTTTATCAAGCTTTTTTGTACTTCTTTACGTCGCAACTGCATGTTTCCGTAGCAGGAATGGTTACACAAGAAGCAAAAAGAGCGAAGCGGTAGCAGCATAGAAAGTGTAACAAATTGAATTTATTAGTCGATCTCACACTATGTTCCGTCAGTTTTCGATCGCGATGCAACACCGTGAAATACTGGGTGCCGTCCCGGGTTTTAGTGGAGCAGTTTTAAAGCTTATGAAATATGTAAATAGCCGCTGACACGACTAAACGATCCATCGTCTCGGCGAATCGGCAACATCCGGCAATCGCGGAGTGGTCGCGGGATTCACGCTGTTGGTTTGCTGGAAGCCCAAGACACAGCACACTACCGGTTCGATGGCCTTGTCGGAGTGCAGAAATCTCGTCCTGTGTTTGCCGGGGCCTCCCAGGTTGACGGAACGGAAATGAAATAGTGTTGACGGGTTGAGGTGATGGTCCACACTCGACACGAGATTTAAATTGAATAAAACGCCGGCGACGGAGCGTCACCTTGCCGTAGCCCTGCCTGACTCCTGCTGCTGCCGCGGGATCTGTCGGCCAAAGTAAATCGCGTGCTCTTTCGAGTGTCGTTGTGGCGACATTTTCCGTCCATCCTGGAGGTCCACGTAACACGTGACGATCAGCACACGTGGTTTGTGGCGCGCGGGTTGGAAGTTCGCTGCAACTTAACAGATCGTCGAACCGATGGACGTCGCCGGCGGAGTGTGGCTTCGTTTCTAACGAGCTTAAATAAAGACATAAATTATGCAAATGGAAAGAGTGCATTTTTACGCTCGAAATCGTTAGCAGCGGTGGGATAGAAGAGAAAGTGGAGATGGCGCACACATGGCCGATGACAACGTCTGCACTGTACGTTCCAGTCTGTGCTGGTGTTGGAGCCCTTTTCTTTTGGTCCTTTGTATAACCGATTGGTTCACAATTGAGATTCTGAGGCGTTTAGAGTGCTGCGTATCGTTAATTAAAGTTTCTTTATGAAATAGAGGTTTAAAATGATTGAAACATTCATCTAATCGCATTAATTATCGTTTCTCGTAGCATTTCTCAGGCTCTTTAGATAGTTTATATGTGATAGGTTGACAGTTTATAAATGTTTTTTCAATATTCAAAACAGCTGAAAAGGTTTAGAAATCTGAATACAATTAGATGTTGAAATTCAGTAGCAATCGGGAATCGGAAGTATTGGGAGTATTGTAATCCCATATATCTCATTGAAATTTTTATCGTGATTTATTTTTAGATCGCTATACTTGAGAAAACTTTACAAACTAAAACGTGACAAGTATCCGGTTCTGTGCTGTCTCATATTTTGGTTTATTTGTTATTGGAAGTAACAATGCTTTCATTTCATCTTTTGAAAACAGCGCAAAGCAATGTTTTTAATACTTCCGATTCTTTCATTCAAGTTTTATAATTGAGTAACTTTAATTTGTTTCTTTCGAATTTTTTCTTTGTTTTTTCTTTTGTTTCTATTGAACTGAAGAATTTTTCTTTTATTTCGTGCGATAGTTTAAGTTATCATTCTGCGTTTTTTTTTAATTTTTACTACTTCGAAGAACTCGTAGCGTAATGCTTCATAATAATGAATGTAATGTTCACAACATGTAGCAACATGCAGAAAAACTTACCCTCGTCGTTCCGGTAATGATACGCAACAGCATATTGGCATAAAATGTACAATATTTTCCATGCCAGTAATCTCGTTAATGCATTTTACATGTTCTGTGTGCTGTGTGAAAACGCCATTCTTCTTAACAGGATGTTCTTCTCCGATCATCTTGAGACCATGAGGCTAGTGCGTCGCTTTTTATCCTACATCCTGAAGTGTTCAAAATTTGATTTCCACGAATCAGTACCACGTAACTAACATGAATGCGTCAGTCCCCGTTGGTTTACGAACAGCACCGACCGAGACATGGGTGCGTAAAATGTATACTGTTTGCAGAAAGATTTGATTGACTTCAGAAGCGACTTGTCCGGCAAACAAGAAGTAGAGCACTGACAGGCCTTTCCCAGCCTTTCCAGCTTGTCATCGGTAAACTTCCGATGCTCCCATGGGGCTGGCCTGAACTTTAGCTTGCCTTCGCCTTTCAAAAAGAGACGTCTATCTTCTTGATTCCCGTGCCAGAGAGCTGGCTACTGGCTACCGGTTCCTCGGCCAGCAGGGACCTTCTCTTTCTCTGTTAAAAATGCAACTAACGAAATTCAATTTCATTACTCACTCATTTCATGCCACTCTTGCAGCCCAAAACCCCGCCTGTAAATGTATTCTGAAGGCCTGAATGGTAAATCTGAACACCTACAGGGCTCGCAAATACTACGCAGCTCCTGTCAGCACTGGGTTCTGTCTGCTGCTTCCTACATCAGCTGTTTGCACGTTGGCTGCTTTACATCTCGGTTATGAAATATGCATCCATTACCAAGACCCCAGCAACTTACGTCACGCCTCCCGAACACCAGATCGTTAGCTTCTCGTTTAGACCGATTGGTGGTTCCGTCCGGAAGTCTTTATCGGCTGCGTCACCCAGAAGCCGGACTCGAGCTGGTTAGTCCCAAGCCGAGCTACAAACGTATCCGAACCGGTCCGAAACCGGAGTCGAATGATGTGTTAAGTGTGCAACTGTGGAATTCTTACGACTCCGCAAATAGTGATAACGGCATTCCAGGGCCACTTCAACTATCGGGCAGCAATTTTTGACGGGGCCTCGCCCTTGCTCACAGATGTTGGCCAGCCCCAATCAGTTGGGCGATTGTGGCCACGTGAACTGGGGTGTCGAGTTCAGTCACAATTGCGTTTTTGAGGTTGTGTGTTTTCGAACCACATACACTCAATGTGAGGAGAATGATGAGGAGCGAGAGAGCGTTAAGTCCCTCGATGGGCCAGGGCGACAAAAGTCATGTGAATCTTGAAGGTTGCAACTCCCTTTCTCTTTTGCTCTCTCTTTCTCTCTGTGGTCAGAGTGCCTCGGTTACTTGTGTTCATAATTTCTATGGCCTGTAATCTTGGCCGAGAGGTGATCGATGCTCGTTTCGCAAACAATGCTTATACCCTGCTGCCAGGCCAGCTACATCCTTTTGCGTCGGAGCCTCAATAAGGCTCCGGATGCCCGTTCGGATTCCTCTACTGCTCGGAAAATCGTAGCCAGGAAAAGTCCCGCTAGAGGGGGGTCTTCCGAGGAAAGCGGTGCCCGGGACACGGACCTAGAAGCTATGGTCCGTTTCACACGTTTCATCAGCATCTCCAGACCCCCAGGAGGGGGACAAGACTTACTAACTATGAACTATCGTGCGCTGGACGGACGGCCACAGGCAGCGACGTCGTTGAAAAGCGCCTTTGGCGTTGTACGTTGTCGGCTGGAGGAACGGGCTTACGTGATGATTTTTAGATTTTCTGACAAGCGAAAAGCTGCCATGTTTGCCAGTGGACCTCCACGCCCGAGTCGGTACAGTTCCGCTAGCAGTACGATGAGGTTTCATCGTTTCTGGCTTGGTTCGACCAACTAAACACGCCTGTCCATTCGACGTCTGGGCCTGTTTGACGGGCGTATTTTTTCCGTTTTGGCATTGCAAAACTGGGTAAATTTCTGGAGAAAGTGGTTCAGTAATGAAGTGAAGAGATTGACTTCCATCTTGTGTGCGCCCCGGGCCTGGTAGAACCATTCTGTCAAAATTTCTGGCCCCATCGATCTGAGGAGTTAAGCTGCAATCCGGCATGTGATCAAAGTCGCAAATCTTTGTGCCTCTTACACTCATTCGGCCGTTCGGATGGTGGATGTCGAGGGAACTACCTCGAAGGTGACAGCTCAAAGGATTATCGCTTACAGTGGGAGGGTTAATCGCAACAAAAACACTTTCATTCCGAGTGCCCGTTCTACGTAGTAGTGCTCGTCATGTATGAGATTTTGTTGATTCATTGCTTATTCCGGTTCGAGGGATCGGTCGTCTCAGGGAAGCATCACATCATTGGCCTCTGGTCCTTGTGTCTGGTACTTGCTCGCGAGAGCATCCAGGCGTGCATGAGTTCGGGCCACAACAATAAACAGTGACTGTTCATGTGAATGAAGCTTTTGTTTATTTTCGTCGGAACGATTGATCAAATCATAACCCATCATGCTATGGAGGTCCTTTGGGTTGCACGAGGGCGCAGATTTGATTTTAATTTCAGTAAGTTCAAAGGGACATTTAAATGGTAAACTGGGATACTAATTTTGCCCAGGAGTTCTCTCTTCTTCTGACGATCTAAACGTAATGGAATAATGGAGCAGCACTACCTGCTCTTCTGGGGACCAAATCTTTAATTGAAAAGAGCAAAAAGCATCGATCCGCAACGTACTTAAAGCTGACAGCTTCTCTTTTACTAATGCCTTTTAATAATGAAAGGCCAAAATTATATCATGGACATAATAAACTAAAGTATATGTAGTATTATTTAAATTCAGTTATTTATTTACTATTGCTTAAATTCAGTTAATATTCTTTCTCATGCTAAACTTTCTAATTTAATCTTTCTTCGAGTACAATCATTGAAAGTACTTAAATAATATTTTCCTTGTTGCAGGATGGCCAAGTCTGTATTATTTTTCCATTTGGTTATAAAAAAACGGCTTAATATTTTTCGATACTTGAACTATTATTTGAAAGGATGATTCTTAAATTTTTAAAATGTAAGACGATTTTGGAAAATACGTTCATCACAATTTTCTTGACAATAGCTCATTCGGTTGACCTATTTTTAAATACATTTTCGACTGTATCTGGTCCTATTTCGGCAATAGCAACTTGAATTTGGATCTTGAGGTGGTCAATAGTGGCTGGTTTGTTCGCGTAACATAAATATCGATTGTGGCTGTCGCTGTATGGCACGTAGCGCCGTCCTGTTGAAACCAAATGCCGTCCAAGGTCTTAGCTTCAATTTCTCCGGAAAACCAATCAGCCAAAATCCACACCGAAACAGTCACTCGTTGTGAGTGCATTGGCTTCTCTTGCACGATATGTGGGTTTTACGGGGTTTCCTTTGCGGGACATGTTTTTATTTTCTTTATATGTCTACTGCATAACTTGCACCTTTCTAATTCTCATGTTTTTATAATTTACTCTTCTTTTTAATAAAATTAATTAATTTCAAATAAATAAATAAATAAATAAATAAATAAAGCACATTCAACCGTTCAAACATTTAATTAAATGTAAGATCGATTACCTCACTTCTTCTAAGGCCACTCGAGCATCGTAGTTGGTCGGCTCAGATCGTATTCGCATCTAAGATCTTTACTTCCCGTACTGACAAGCCGGCACTTCATGCTAAATCTGACCCCTTTGGTCCAAAGGATCGGAAGCAAAGCCAAATAAATAAATAAAGAAGATGAAATATTCAGGATCTCGGATCGATTCATTGTTGATTAAAATACTTACATCAGAACATTTTAGGATACCATTGCTGCCGGAAGCATAACTGGCTACGGACATGTAAGCGAACGGACATGTCCTTAATGAAAATACACGTATGCTCCAAAGAAACTGCCTTATGGGGACTGCCTTATTGGCTAGCACTCTGGATTCGTTATCTTGTTTTTGTAAACTTTCAGCAAATTCCATCCCGTGCCCGGATCGCTACATTCCCTTACAACACTCTCCGCATACTCATACCGTGCCGGCAACATCGCGCACGGCCTCGGTTCTGCATCCCACCGAATCCACCTGGCACCCGGCACGGTGACCACCATCCGGTCACAACATTACTCACGCGCAAGACACTTCACGGAAGATAAATTCATCCACGTAGCCTCCCCACGACTTGGCCCCCGCCGGGGAGAGGTGGGAGAGAGTGAGCTGCTGATAAGGAGGACGAGCCGAGAAATAATAAAATATCATATAAAATAAATATATAGCACTTCACACCAGCTGCTCTCGTTCATATATTTATGGGGCGGCCCACAGGCCACCGAGGGCACCCAAGATACTGTCGCTTCTTGGGCCGTCGAATTTTAGAGCCTCGAAAGGTAGCAAACGGGTCGGCGGACCTTCTGGGACCTGTTTTGTGCTCCATTTCGCTCCCGCCTCCCCGCGCCACACATTTCGACTGTCGCAAATGTCTCAACTCCTTCCGCCGGAAAGGGTTCCGGTAAGGTGCGAGCACTGCACGAAGGATTAACGTGGTCGCCTCCGCCGTCGGGTCGTCGACGGTCCAAATGACTCCTGGCCTCCCGGTGGCCTCTTCCTATTAGGATTCATTTTCTGCCCGCCGGCTGCTGGTACAAAATATTTCAACCCAAGGAAAGCAAAAAACAGTAGCGCCTGGCGGAAACCCCGAAACGTGTGGCACCCGGGTGATCATTTAGGAAGACGCCGGGGCCACGCTCGCTGGCCGGGAAAACGCATCGAACCATCGTCGCAATCATCCGTCGCCCGGTGTTGTGGTGAAGCGAAAACGAGCTGCGCGATCTGAACTGCTGGATAATGTTGGCCCCCCTCCGGGCCCGGCGGACACTGTTCCGAGGGACCCGGGCATAAGAGAACTATAATCGTCACGTAATTTAACGTCAAACTGCTGCACAATTTATGATCTATTTTGTCCACCCGGTCGCACCGCCATCGGAGAACATTGGGGGGACTCCGAGCACGTCAGAAGCGGGGTTTGCGGAGAAACTGTCCTTCGTCCTGCCCGAAAAAAGAAAACGGATGATAGCGTTTAGAAACCTCCAGGCCAGGCGTGAGGATAACGTGTGTGACAGAGGGAGAGAGCCAAAAACCGGCAGAGACAAGGGTCGTCATGGGTCCTGAAAGCGATTGGAACTATCCGCACGGATAGTGTTATATTTTTTAGTTGAGTCGAAGCCAACGAAGGACGTCCTCGGAGGAGGTGCGCCATAAAATACGTTAAAGCCAACGGCACGTCAACTGGTGTGGGTATGGGTAAAGGTCGTAAGGATACCGGCAGCCGCAGCTGCTAACCGTCTGCAGGAATGGGTTTGAAATGTTTAAGCGACCGACGCGCCCGCGACGACGCCCGCCATCGACGAGGATTGTGGGCTCGAGGATTGGCGGGGCTCCCAGTTCCAACTATCCGCCGGCCGAACCCGCCCAGCTGCTGCCAGCTGCGGCGGCTGGCAACGGAAACGAGGTTTGATTTTTATCGAATTATAATGTGAGAAATATTGTAGAGGAAAAACGACGTCGTTACAGTGACGCCGTCGCCGTCGCCATCGTGTGACTGCCACCTTCGTGCTGGCTCCGTTCGGCCAACATTCGGAATGCGAGTGCTACACGGTCTCCGGCTGCGAGTGGATTGGTTTTTGAAGCAGCTTGTCGAAGAGCTTGCCGAACGAACGTTTTATCGAAACTATTTGAAGTCGCCCTTCGATGGGGACCAAAAGTTGAATAAAACAATTTATGGTCCCCGATCGACGAGTCCTTTGTCTTTGAAGTCCCGCTGAATGTACCCTCGTTTTTCCGAAGCTTTGGCCAAGTTTGTAAAAAAAATTGTTTCAGAAAATGTGAATCTAATAACCGAGCCCAATGCGGTAACGATAAATAAACGCACACTTTTAACGGTTTTCCATCGGTTTGGTCCCCGGCACGTTGGCTATCCTTTTCGCAAATTCAATTTATCTACCCGGCGAATCATCCGAAGGTAGGTCACCTGCGAAACCCCCTATCTTGGGCATAAAAATCGAAAGGATATTGAAATAAAAATTTATATGACGAAACAGCCCGGTACCGGCTCCGTTTGGAAGCGGTGAAAAGTGACGAAAAACGGAATGTCTTGCAGCGGGTTAAAGGAGAACACGGTCACAGTCTGATGCCCTCCTCTTCGGTCGAAACAGCTGTTGGGGATAGGATTTTGATTCAATTTAAAAGCAGATATTATGCGCACTACTCCAGCGAGCTCGCCTACCCTCGCCGAGGAATTTGGCATTTGTTTCGATGCCGTTCCGCGTCCGGCAACTCGGAAGATGGAAAGGATGCGTTGCTGTGTGGCGAATACTCGAAACGAGTTCGCGTCACGTTTGGCCCATTCCGTGCAAATGAAGTGCCCATTAAGTGCCGCCAATCCAGCGATAGTTATAATCCTTTCCAAGTGGCCATCCGCAGGCGATCCTGGCGATTGCTTTCGTTGATCAATCGGTGGCGGTAAAGCTGTAAGGGAAATTGATAGCTGGAAATCTGCATTTCAATGGATACTGCAAGATCTTTGTGGCGAACAGTGGACTTGAAGTATACAAACAATGTTTCGACGAGGGGGGAACCCGCAAAGTACCTTGGTGCGACGAAATGGCTCGTAGCTCGGGTCCAGGCTGTAGTCTTAAGAACAATAATTACCACGATCAAATGGTGTAGATTGGGTTGATTGGTGTAATTGGTTACATGGTTGGTGTGTTAGCTAACACTTAACAACACAGGAGCTAGCTTATTTGTTGTTAGTGCTTCCATCGTGCCATTCACAAGTACATTGCTATAAATACAATCGACGACAAAACAATTCTTCACACAAGTTATGTCTTAAAAGATTATGGGTTTACTTGAAGGTATAGTTTGTTAGTAATCGCTTTATTTCAACTAAACACGGAAGAATGTTTTGAAACGTTAGGATTTCACGGTTGTGGTTTGCTTAATTTACTAGTGACTAACTGTTGGCCGTGCGTCTCCAAGGCTCATTTCATTCTAATTTCTCGGTGATATGCCGTTTCAGAGGATCAAGCTTCCCGGTCAAATATATTCAAGTTTTGCTGAAACTTACTCAGACTTTGTATTGTAAAGTGACGGGGGGTTTCAAACATTCACCAGAATATTTAACCTTTCCAAAAACTCCAACCTGCAGAACTCGGTTCGATTTGTTCGAAAACAACCCGAATTTTATGCTGAATTTTTTGTTACGTTTGTATGGGAGCCACCCATCTCAGGTGATGTGGAGTTGTGATGTTCCTATTCAATATTCGTTGTCACGAAACTATGCTGTGCAAAATTTCTCGCGGATTGGTTTAGTAGTTTTGAAGCAATACGCAAACACAAAATCTAGAAAATTATAGGAATTATTGAAAAAAAAACCCGAGAAAATCCAAAACCCGCAAAATCGCAAATTTGACTTGCGGAGCAGGAACGACTGGTACTTGTGATCGTCCATGGTGAATTGTGCATGCAAAGGTGATCTTCTCGTCAGAGCTCCACGCGAAGAACTATTCCTCGATCCAACATATCAGGTTTAACCCTATGAAAGTTGACTGTGAATGAACAGATGGTTCTAGCTGTCAATTTGGTCGTCCTCATTAAACTTTTTTACAACACCTGCTGATGAAAACTGCTACAGAATCGCATCAAATGCTTGTCAAAGCTGGTTTTTGAGAAGATCGCAGTGCTTTAAGCCGTTTGAAAAGTTCAAAAAGGCGATTTTGACTTAACAAGCAAAGAGAGTCGGAGGACTCCAAAAAAGGTTCGAGGACACTGAACTACAAGAACTTTTAGACGAAAATGACACGCTAACTCAACAACAACTCGCATATCACCTAAAACTATCCCAATACGCCATATCCCTACGTTTATCCCATATCCCTGGGAAAGATCCAGCAGGTTGGAAAAAAAACTCAACGAAAGACAGCAGGATACCCGAAAAACCAAATGAGCAATTTTGCTCGCCAAGCACAAAAAGAAGTCATTTCTCCATCAGATTGAGATTGGAGATGGAAAGTGGATTCACTTTGATTACTTAAAATCCACCTTAAATTCCTTGCAAAATCCTTATAAGAAAAAAATGTGGGTCAATCCGCACTTTTGGGCGTCACTAAATTTGGGCGTCTTCTATCTTACATACATTCTGTTAAATAAGTACGATTTTTTTGCGTAATTGAGCTTTTTAAAGCTCAGTTAACTTTTTACAGCTTTTTTGCGTGAAAGAGTTTTGTCTCATCAGCGATTTCTGCCTTCTCCTAAATAAATTGACCACGAAGCGATAATTTGAGTTTTGGAAACAAGAAAAAGCCACAGGGTGCCAGATTAGGTCAATACGGTGGCTTTGGCATCATTAGTTTGTAGTTTTTGACCAAAAATTTGCACACAAGCAACGATCTTAAACTTCGCACGTAGTCTGTTCAAAAAATTTCACGACATTTGGGTTTCATTTATGGATTTCGCGTTTGTGGCGGATTGCTTCGCGCAAATTGCGCATAACTTGCAAGTAATATTCGTTATTTGACCGTCCTATGTATCGGCAACAACTCATGTGGCACCACGACCCTGTAATTAAAGAAAACTGTTCACATTCGACTAAACTTTGCTTTTCGACGTTTACATCTTCTCGGCCCTCCGAGAAATTTTTGAACCACCGATAAGCGCTGTTTTTGGTGTTAATAGCTTCTTAATAGCACAGTCAACATTTTGAATGCGTCCGCGCTCTTAATTTCGTTTTCTACACAAAATTTGATATAGATTCCTTGCCATCCATTTTTTGGAAGAGAAAGAAATCGCCGATGGGCGAAGACACGAGAACAGTAAAACAGCTGTCAAAGATTAAGTGATAATTTGAAATGGCCGAACTTTTCACCGTAAGTCACTGACATGTGTAGCAATCTAACGCCACAAAATAATCGAATAAAGCATTTTTTTAAATCACAAATTTCCGGATACTTTATTGTCACAATGTACTTCTTCAGAGAGTGGCAATGAGGAGTACATTGAACAGCAATTAGAGAATATCAATTTGTCAGACAGAAGTGAATCTGAGTTTGAAGATTATTACGAAATATAAAATACTAGTATGTCTTTAGCAATGTATACGCATTTTATCTTTAGTCTACTTTAGAATATTAATAGAATATTTAGAATAATACATTATTATCAATAGGTATTTGTTGGATATCACATATCTGAAAAATGTATAATAAAAAACTTGTTTTTCCAATTTTTTTCTCTTAAAATATGGGTGCGCGTTATACACGGAAAAATACAGTACTCCTTTATATAAGACTCATTCAAATTACAGTCGGTTGTGGTGCGTGCCGTACGTACAGGCAGTAACAGCATGGCGTTGCCTTATTTGCTTATCGAAATCGATTTCTGTGGGCGTTTTAGAGACCCTCCCCACTTGCTTCATTTTACCCTCACCCAGCACACCATTATGGTGATTGTCTTCCCAAGCCAATGCCCAGGAAGAAACAATACCAAACTCACGCTAAACCAACCGAAGCCGAATCGAGTGCATTCGGAGAAAAAAGCCCGCTTCTTCCTTGTTTCCGGAGCACTGGCAGTCGTGCTAGATGCGCCAGGATACGATCGACACCCGGGGGGGTGGTGCACGTGGCGCATTTCAACCGACACCACGCTCCGCGGCCGCACTGGCATCTGGGTCGTCTGGCGACGGGCGCAACGGATTGCACCACGCTGCACGTTCTAATTACGGCGCCAAATTGAGTTTAAATCATTAAGTTAATTCTCATAATTAAACGAAATTGACTTACCGTCAATGAGTTTTGTGCCATCGGCTCGCGGCTCGACGGAGGCCTGCGGTAGCGGCCACCGTTCGGCTTTTCGGGAAGCTCGTCGCGGAGCTCCACGGCAAGATTCGTTCGACTCGGGACGCTAACGAGTGACAAAAACAAATCCAAAGTTGCCGAATCCACGCAACCCACCTGGACCCACCTCATAACGGGGCGGGCGTTCCGAAAGGATCTCACCTCTGGCCCGCTTGCCAAACCCGATTCACCCCGAGTGGCCGAGATTCTGTTTTGGGAGCGCACCAAAACCGCCCAGCTCAGGGGCCAACTGCCACTTACAACTGGCGTAGCAGCTGCCATTGGGTCCCGGCGATGCTTCAGCTCTCTCTCTTCCCGGTCTGGATGCGCAGTCTGGCCACAATGGAGCTCTTGCCCGCCCGCCCGCCGGCCGGCCCTCTTGCTGGAGAGGATAATTAACTTAAAAAGAACATTTATTTTCATCTTACTCGTTGGTCGTTTTTCTCCAAGAACTCCGCCATGCTCTTCTGGGGTGACTGTTGGAGTGGGCCTCCTCGTTGGCAGTAATCTTTTACGCCGAACCGAGCAGCGGTGATGAACGGATGCTGGTGCCCGAAGATGCTTGAGGGAAGATTAAACCGGCAGCCGACGCCCCGGCGAAGGGCCATTGTTGAGCCCGTTCGGGCCCCTCTTTGGAAAACTTCCCACCTGAGTCCCTGAGTGTCCCGGCTGCACTGCAGGCGGCTGGCGGCATCTTGAAGGAACCTCCTCGGGGGCCGCACAAAAATAAGCACAATGCGCCAAGTGGGGTCAACCTCGAACACCCCGAGCCCGACCTCGGCGGGTTAGTGAGAGTAAAATTTAGAGCAAGCAAAACAACACTTTATCTTTATCTTCCGGAGACTAATGAAGCCAAAGTTGGCCAGGGATGGCCACGGCTGGCTAGGGGTAGGTCGGGAACTTGGATGCACAGCCCGAAGGAGCTGAGTCCCTCTTTGTGAATGGGAAACGCGTAACGAACGGAAGTGTGCTCTGGTTTGCAGAGGTCAAGGTTTACGCTCCCGTATTTCCTGATGCTGATGTGAAGCCAAGCGATTCAAGCTTGTATCGTGCAACTCACAAGTCTTGATATTCTGGGCTTTTCATCCAATCCGATCCGTCAATCTAAACCGAACGGCCGATTATAGTTGGTGACAAGAATTGAACGCCGTACCTAAGTTAAGGCAACATAGCATCATTTTTTACATCAGACACACCTGCAGTCTGCAATTGTTGTCTGCTGTTGGCGTATCGCAGTGATTGTCATCCTCATTGTTGCACAATTCCCTTTTTTATCGCTCCTCAAACTCCTTGAACGCACCGTCACGGAACTGCAGCCTTGCCCGGGGCGTACCAGACTCCAGTGCGTGTCCTGTGTCCTGCGGATGCGGAACACCCGGAAGCGAAGCTTCGTGCCAGTTGTTGCGGTTTGTTGGTTTGCAGTCCTTGCGGTTCAGAGCCCCGTTCAGCAATCAACCACCGAAAGGTGTTCCCGAGATGTCCAACCGGTTCGAGTCGGCTCGAGCCGGGTTACTCCAGGAGAAGTTGGACCAGTAGACGTTGGCGAAGAGTTATCTCTGCTGCATCCACACCTGATCCGGTCACCACAAAGCTGGGAGTCGAGAAGAGCCGGCGCTACGTCGGCGGCAGGCCTTAGCAATGAATAAATTAAGCCCGGGGAACAGGCTATTTATCCGACATGTTTTAGTGTGCCAATGTTTTAGGTGAGGCAAGATTTCCTATGCACCGCCTGTATGTGTCTGTACGTGTGATAAAAAGGACCCACAGGCACGTTTGTTACAGCCGCACTCGTCGCAATTAATGATGATTACGGGAGGATAAAAATGATGATATTATTTTGCAGTGAAATTGAGTCAATCTATCAAGTAACGTAGCTTAAGCCCGGCCCGGAAGCAGTAGCGGGTGATGTGTATGCGTTGAGAATCGGACTGCTTTACAAAAATCAAATGTTTATAGCATTGGATTGGAAACTTCCATTTTATTTAAAGTATGTGCCATTGCTAGCGATACGTTTCTCCCATCTCTCTGCTAAATTGTGCGAAAAAATTCTATGTTTTTTGAAGCAAATCAATTAGTCATCCAATTTACGACTTCCTCGTAGAAATCGAAGTCCTGCTCAGATTCGGAAAGAGCCAAGACTGGTGAATAGACTTGTGAACTCCAGACTTTGTGTATCATGGAGACGCCAGGTTTAGTGGCCATTGTGCCCCACCTGGCGCCTCCATTAGGAATACAAGAAACGACATTTTGGTCGTTTATCGATCAATACATTGTTAAAATTGATCATTTGATTTTAGTAGCGATCTGAATTAACGGTTTCATCAGGTTTTAGGAGCTTGTGATACACCACAACTTTCTGTCCCATCAGAAAGTCCTTTTTTGGGAGTCCTCCGCCGCCTTTTCTTTGTTGAGCCAAAATCGCTATTTTTAAATTTTTAAACCAATTACAGCCCTGTGATATTCTAAAAACAAGTCCCGACAAGCATTTGGTGTGATTCTGAAATAGTTTTCTTCAACAGGTAGTAGAAAAATAATAATCCTCGCAAAACGTCATTTTCAGGCAAAAAGTTGACATGGTCTAACCCTTTCAAGAATCGGTTGCAAATTAATATTTTTTTTCGACCTAAAATTATTTAAGTGGTGTTAAAACAAGCCAATGATGAATGAGCAGCAAAACTAGGAAGTTTAAATCGGCTTTAGAAAGTTAAACCTGTAAAAAAGTCCGATTGTCAACGCATAGACCTATTGTTAGATAGATACGCTGGAAGCGTTTCCGACGTTGATTATTTCTTATTATGGTTGATTATGGAAGCGTTTTCGGGGGCACCAAAAAACTTTTTCAACATCAACAACAATATTGGCAGTAAAGAATTCCGACTAACCGCTGATGCTGCTCAGAAACAGTGACACACTAAGCGCTCCTTCCGGCCCCGGATTGGAGGGTTGTGGCGAACGCCAAACCTAAGGATCGACTTTGAAGATTGTTCGTTCGCGTTTCTGATGGCTGCTATTTGGGCCATCTTCGAGCTGCGAACCGTTTTTGAACTTTGATCGTGTATAATGCCCCTGATGAACCACTTGGGGCGATGCACAATGCGCTCCGCGAAAATAATCTCCGTCCTTCGGTGAAAAGGGTGTCACCCGAAATGGGCGGCGATGAGCAAAACAACGCGCCACTTCCGAGCTCACGGCAAAGGACATCCGGTGCCAGTGGTATGACTAGTGGCCCACTCTAGCGGTCGGAGGATCGATGTACGGAGCGTCCTAAAGTGGCGCTAATCAGCAACCGCTGCCGGCTGCAGAAGCGCTTCCGGAAGAAAATATGTCGAACGGGGCTTCCGGCGGGAACCGAAGGCGCTAGGACGAAGTCTACGAGGCGAGAATGGGCCCGACAATCGGTTGTCGTGTCCTCGGTGTCAAGAGCCGGGAAGTGCATCGTCAGGCAGCGTGATGTGTCTGTCGGGCCCGGTGCACTCGGGTGGTGTTTTTCACGTTTCGGGCGTTTATCCTGCCTAATGCTGCACTTATGCTACTCCGGGTAGCTACAGCTTCCGGGTGTTTTTTAAAAAATCCTCCAACTCCGGCCAGGCGGGCGCACAAGACACTAGACAGGACCCCCAGGACCCAGGAGATCTGCGGGCGTGATTTATTCCGCTGGACGTTTCTGCCACTTTTCGCATCGTTCGCCCGGGCACCTGAGAAAGCTTTGTTTAGGAAGGAAGGAAAAGCAATTTTGTTTTATTTATTCAAACGCTGGGCCCCGGGAAAACCCGTTTGCTGCCCGTTAATTCGTTTATCGAACGAGAAGTGTGCTGGCCAGGAAACGGTGCCAGAACCGGGTGCAACGTACTTACGTCTCGTGGGGTCGCCTCCAGCTGAAGCTCCCGTGAGAATAATTAATTCTCTATCACAGACCGGGTGCCATTAATTTTCTAGTTTGACATTGCCGGGAAGGGGAGAGATTTGTTGAATTAGGGAAAAAATAGATCCCTTCCCCGCCCTTGCTGTTGGTGTAGTTTCGATTCTAATGCAAGCAAAAAAGAGATTTCTCCAAAGATAAATTGTGCTCCGACGTAGCTTTTAACCACGGAGATTCGCTGGCATATGAACCGTCACTATGGCGCGACTGGTGATTAGTTACTCGAGCGATTAGTTATCCTGTTGCACACTTTCCTTTTCGGAAGGTAAAACGATGGCCCCTATCGCCCAACAAATATGTATGTAAAACAAAGCTTGAACTAGTCCGATTTTGATGCTGTTTAACATTAGTGATAAAGTGAAGCCTCCTCGCGATAAGTTCACATCCGGTAAACAATAGTTTGAAGTAGCTTTTCGAGTAAACATAATTTTACATTTCAACTATATGTTCCCGGCATGCGTTGCCAGGCCTCATTTCATTCTCATTTATCGATGATCCTCCATTTGAGACGATCGGACTTCCCGGTGACGTATCGGATCGGCTTCCCTTTTCGCTTCCCGTTGGATACATGGCAAAACTCTCCCATGCAGAATTTGGTTCGATTTGTTCGAAAACATGCCTATGTTTGTATGTTACGTTTGTATGGGAGCCCCTCTCCTCGGAGGAGTGGGAGCGCCGAACTGTCCTGTATTCGCTGTCCAGTGTCACAAACCTACCCTGTGCAAAATTTTACGCGGATTGCTTAAGTAGTTTTGGAGAAATAACGGAACTATGCCGAAAAATGAAAATTTCCCAAGAAATCCGAAATTGGACCAGAGGAGCAGGATCGACTGGTAGGTAGCATAAGTGACTTGCATGCAATATTTAATGCAATAGTACACCTAATATCTGATTTCTAAAACTTATATGCAATGTTGCGTACAGTGTTGTATGCAATGTTGCTTGCGAAGTTTGCATGGAAATATTGGGTACAAACATTGCATGAAACCACCAACCAATATTTTTAGCAATATTTTAATTTTACTGCTTTTGAAATATTTGGTGGGGAGTCCTGCAATGGGCTGCCAAATTCAAATGTGCTCGTACAAACCTTGAACAAGGCTGGTCTTGTCAAGGACGTCCAAAAATAGCAGTAACAACTACAATCGTACAAAAAATACAGGATACCGTATTGGAAAATCTTCGAGTGACTGAAAAGAGTTAGTAGATATCTAGACTAGACATCTCATTTGGTAGTATAAGAAATATTTTTATCAAAGTATTGGATTTCAGCCATTAGTGTGCACAATGGGCATTCGTTAACAATGGAACAAAAACGTTCACCACTTCCGAGATGGAATTCATACATTGGAATATCGTTGGAAGAGTTGTGTTATGATACTCATGGGGAGTTTATTTCAAACCATAACTATGTGTTTTTCTTATCAAACCACAAAACTTACAGAACGCTACTCTGTCATTAATATTTTCGATTGAATTCTGCTACAATTTAAAACAGTGAAACAACGACTGCTCGAGTATAGTGTAACTTTGCTTCCGTGAGCTTAAACATTCTTTGTCTTACCATTTTAAATTGGCTTGCTTAACTTCGATCCTAGCTTACCCCAGTTGCAGGCCGATCGATATGATGGTCAGCTACCCGAGTCGCAACCCGTTCCGTTACTCAAACAAATACCGATACCTTGCCCAATAGGTGTATCGTTAATGTTGCCTTCCGCGAGCACAACAAAGAAGCTCCTTCGCCGGGAGCTTCCGAGCGGCGGCAAAATGGCGTCAAAATAGCAAGAAATCTCGTCGTGCTGTTCGTGTGCACGGAACGGTGTAACGGAAGATTATCGAAGCAGCGTTCGGAGCGGTGGGATCGTTGCACCAAAGATGAATCCTTCCGAGACCGAGCGGCCGTGTTCGGCCATGCGTTGCGCCGTGCTCGAAATGCGGTAAACGGTGATCCGCTCACGTGTCGCGTAGCTTGTGGCAACGGAACGGAAGTGTTCCCGTTTGGTTTGTCTCCGGCGGAAGCGGGAACGGCGAAAGCGGTTCTCGCCGGCAACGCGCAAGGAGCAGCGCCGGAGCAAAACTGTTAGTCGCCAATTTCTGTTACGCTCGTTCGCCCCGCCACCCTGCCCCTCCCATCAGCCCTCCCCGTGGCCCTGTACCAAGCGCCGTCTTGTGGCCACTCGAAGAAAGACATAAGAAGACATTAACCTAGACAAGATAGATGGATGACTTTAGGGTAAATAATAGAGGGTAATTGAGGTGAAATGAAACCAACTCTTGGCGCAAAATGGTGGAGCCTCGGCTCTCGGTCTGCACATCGCCGTCGGAAAACATGTGGTCGTGCGATGCTGCGCCTTTCCTCCACGCCGGTTCTTTTATGCTGGGCTGCCACCGTTCGGGCGGGCGCTTTGACAGGAAGCCGTGCAGTCGCCGTGTTCCGGGCGTGTTCGAGATTTTCGTGCCGGTGCGGGCCGGCGAAGCTTACCTGATGCTTTCGAGGACCCGGGCCGGCTTCGCGTTTTATTCGTTTCTTTCCTTCTCTTGCATCACTTCCGTGCGGCACCACGTTTTCTGCTCAGCTCGTGGCCTAAATGCCCACCGCCTGGCAGTTTTATTTCCTCTCGCCAGCCTGCCCGTGGGTCCCATCCGGTTGCACGAAAAAAGGACGATGTCATTGCATGCTGTGCCGCCCGCGCGAGCATAAGTCATGCGTACGGTACGACCGACTTACGCCTTACGGCGCCACCGTACGGGAGGAAGTCGTTTTGTAATGCCGTAAGTTGTGACGAGTGGGTGTGAATGTGCGATAAGAAATCGAGACAAGGGATGGAGCGAGCGAGGGAAAATGAGGCAAAAATGGTCCCCATTTTCCCGTACTTGCAAATCGGTGCATGTGGAATTTTAATGCATTCAAGCCCCGGCGGCAGAAAAGGAATACCGGGCGCGTACCCGGTGGCTGTGATGGACCGAATTATGTGTGTTGCATAACCGTAACGTGATTTTAAAAGTGACTTTTCCTTCTACTTCTTCTACGCCATTGTTGCCGGCGGCGCAACTTTTTATACGAGCTCCATACGAGACCTTTAAGGTAATAATGGGCGGAAAGGCAAGAAACATGGCACAAGAAAAGCTTTCGCGCACGCCATGAAAATGGTCGTCAAAATGTAGCCCAACTGTCGTGCCCGGCAGTGCGAAAAACAAAGCTTCGGGGGCTGTTGTTAAAATAAGTCCTTACCGCGGGCGGCACAATGCGCGGCCCCATATGCGACATCGGAGAGAACCCGAGCCCGAGAAATCTCGCTACACACCTCGCACCAACTAGTGGACGTGGTACGTAAATTTTTCATTAACAACCGTTCCAGTGCACCGTTTGTTGAGGTTTTACGATGGTTCAACTTTTATGATGGCTTTTCGGGAATCTTCCGGGGGGTTGGACATGGGAGAAATGCGCTCGGTTTCTGCATTCGGGAACGTTGCTCGATCGCTAAAAGGAATCTCCTGTTGGCGATTGTTATGAGCGCAACAGGCTCGATTTCTATTGCGCGCCATTAAGCAAGAAACGTGGGTTTTGACTATTTGTCCTATGGGCCAAAAGTCATTAGATGGAGATGGAGAATACCTTTGTTTGGACAATTTATAAACAAAAGAGAAAACAATCTTGTTTTGAACGACATAGCTCTTTAGTTGACTGTTGTCGAAAATGCTCCGTATCATATCTGCGTCAATGCTAGCCAAGCCAACATTCATCGACAAAGGGTTTTCGAGAGTCGTTTTTTTTATTATTTAAAAGCATAATCACAAAGTCTCCTACATGAGCTTTTATTTTTCAACCAAAAAACATGGTCGGTGTTTGACTTTCAGCAACCGTTACATCATGATAACCGTGAGTCTTATAACCATTCCTAATTGATGTCACACTCAGACGGGATGAGACCATGAATATCACCGGGTTTGTTATATTTTAATAAATCAAAAGAATTTTATGAATACTAAACCTTAGAGGTCAAGAGTTTTTGTTTGTGCTAAACATTATCACAGTTCACAGTAGTTGTCAGAGTAGTTCTTTTGTAGTTCTGGAAAAAGAACCATGCAACAAATATGAGTCCAATAAAGCTCATAGAATAAATGATGCTCAAACAACATAAACAATATGTAGTTCTGTAGTAATTGATTAGATATGAACGTCAAAAGCTTTGTATGAAGCTTTGGTTTAAACATGTATGCTAATCTACGGATGATTAATCATATAACATAATCTTATTGTTGTGTATCTGCTAGAAATGGTGGACTCAAGTTAATGGACTGATTGTTGATGAAAAGGCTGTCGATGAAATCAATGAATTGGTACAGCGTAGATGAATAGTCTACGGGCGAGCCACTACGTTGTTAATGTTAATTGGCCGAACCGAATTGGATCAAACGTGCAAAAAAACAAAGATTTTGAATTTTTTTAATTTGTACTCTGAAAAGATTCTTGAATCAAAAAATACTATAAAAAGAAACTTGACTTGATGAATGTAAGAAAGGGAAAACAGTATAGACTGGAATTTTCTTCCTTTTCGAAACTTTATTCCTCTTTCGTAGTTGAGATCACTAACGTTAGACCGCTCTGGTCTACTGCTGTTTTGCGTCTGACTAAATTCTGCACTCCGACCTCCTTTTATACTCGAAGTTGTTCTCGGGGTTGTCCTCCGCTAACTCTCGCTCGAGACAACTCCGAGACCTGCCTTCCTACATGAATGATGCCACGAATCGCAATCAATTTCGGTCTGAACTGGAAGGGCACAACGTTTTTCATCCTTACTGTTAATATTTTGTTCATAGTTATTAACTTTATTAACTCTACTTGTGAGTTTGCAACTTACAAAACTCAAACCTTTCTTGCAGGAAAACTTTATATTCTTTGTGATGTGGTGCTCAAAAATTTGAAGTCCTTTTACTATGCACTGTCTTTCGTTTACTGCCCTTTCATTCTCTTTGAACTTTCCCGGTATATCAGCGATGTTCGGTGGACGCGGTAGTTAGGAAATACCGAAAACTTTCGATTTTCGCGTAAGACTAACAATTACGTAAGTTAAGGAAAGTAAAAAGCACGAAACTCAACGTTTTACGTCCGTCCGTTCTGGTTTATGTCGAAGCCAAACTAATTCAGAAAAGCAAGGCTCCACTAGGACCATCGATAGAACAAAACAGAAGTACAGAGGCCGCGACCTTGAGGCCCAAACTTTCATTGATAAGTTTATGATAAGTTGAATTAAAGATAACAGATAAGTTGAAATAGATAAGATAGAAAGATAAGTTGAAAAACATTAAAGATAAGTTCAAAAACATGGAGTCGACATAGTCTTAGATATCAGATCATGCTCAAGTCTAAGTTTAAACATGTATTGTGCTCAAAATCTCTCAAATGTTAATAACAACAAATGGATATCAGTTCGTTTTTGAGTTCTTTCCGAAATGTGTAATCCCAATTGCAATTGTTGCTTCTACTAAACCTGTGCCACTTTCCAACACTAATGCATGGCCAGATGAACATTTTTTCATGTTACTTTGTTTGACAAAAAAATCTCTGTTATCACCATTCAACTGGCGACGACATGCTTTCACCCCAGGATATGGGTCCGTAATTGAGAAAACAGTGCAATATGCGGAAAACAACACACCTAACATTGAGATTGACAAATTCTTGCTTCCCGGCGTCGTTCCCGATACGCATCGGGCACACGGGGGCTTTAGTTCAAAGCAGCTGCTAAAGTACGGCTAATCTACACGAGGGAAAAACTAAAAGCATATTTGCTTTCCATCAGCAGTGGCTTTCCCCGAACGCGGAACGCGGAGCGAGGGAGATTGAAGCGGCCCGAGACGGATTGGATCGAGAGTGAAAATACGGATTCGAATGCGGGCGGCCCCATATGGCGAGGCCGACGAGCCGACTCCTATGTATCATACGTCGATCTAATCTGCATAAATCAATAATCCATATCTTCGATTTCACTCCGCATTCCACGAGTGGGCCGAGTGAGAGTGCCCCCCGTGGTGCCGGCTCCTTTTCGGATGGTTTTATTTGTTTATTTATTTATGTGCACCCAGCGGCCCAGCCGTGGGCCGAGGCGTGAGCCCTTCGTGCCTCGCGTGAAATATCGTGCCCGCCGGCGAATCCTGGCCGGCGTGGGGAAGGGTGGCACATTGCCGGGAAATATATATTGAAAATATTGATATGAAATAATATCCTCGGCGAGCTCGTCTGCGCCACTAGTGCCACAACTCACGCGTGTACGTGGCCCCATCAATACACACATCAGGACCTCCTGCGGGAGGGCTCCGTCCAGGGTTGGGAGCCCGTCCACCGTGGAACCAGCTCGCCGTCGCCTTCGAGCATCGGTGTGCGGTCCTGGACTAGCCGCCCCGTTATGAAAGCCACATTTTTCCTTCGTGGGCTGATCGTTGAACTCGCGTCGAGGACGTGCTCTGGCAGCCAGTCAAACGTATCAATCGTTCGCGGACGTTCGCTTGCGGTGGAGCGCCATAAAACGGGGAAAAATCATAAAAAGGCTCTTCGTAGTTCGCGGACGAATAAATACCCGCCACCCGCGGCTGGATCCGTTTTCGGCCAAGACTTTAAAATAAAAAGGGTGCACATTGAAACGGGAATGCTGAGGAAAAGAGATGTTACAAACATTTAATGAAGTGTGTATCCTGACACGAATTTCACTCACTATTGGGTCCAATAATGTCAACAGTCTGTTGCTTCACCGAACGGTGAACCTGTTTCGTGAAACTAGTCTTTGGATTACTAGGATTTTAGGGGTATTATTGATCGGGTTACGGTGGAATTCGTTTCGAAGAAGTTGGAATGACGCAGAACCCTGACAGTGCATCAAATTGAGGGCAAAACTTCAAATTATTGCCTTATACATCTGTTTTAGTTTTAATAATAATTTTAAAAAGACTCTAGCTTTCATTAATAACCGAAGAACATCCGTAGAGACCGATTGAGGTCGGTGAAACAGTGAAACATACTGAATTATGTTGTAGCATGATACCTAATAAATAACGTTACTTTCATTTGCTTTACTATTTACTCTTCCATTTCGTAGTTTTTTTATACAAAGAGTATTATTTTGAATACTTAAACAACCAAGACCCTCAAGGCACCTTTCAATAACACCGTCAACAAACTGCACCAACACTTCACAAGCAGAAGGAAATTAAGGATAAATAAAAGCAAATCGAAATTCGGTGTCTCTCCGTCGACGGAACTGTCGATTCGAACCCGTAATTGCTTCGCGACGAAGGCGCACACGTTGGCTGTAAAGTATTAACAGCTAATTTCCGCTCCGAATGTGCGCCAATTTACGTACCTTGGCATCGCAACCTCATTAGCATTCGCCATCGATCATTCGCATTCGAGCTCGAGAAGCCCGCGCGATTCCGGAATGCCCTGCTTCCCGCATATCTGCAATTCTTAGCATTCCGTACCTCACATCGTGCATTCCAAATCCGAAGCCGGCGGCGGCGGCGGCCCAGCGTAAGGAAAGTGTCACACAGACCTAGCTATGCGAAAATCGCACGCCGGTTATTGATGACGCGGTTATCACTCACGGGCAGACGTGGAGAAACGTGTGGAATAGGACGGAAGTCGCGCCGAGAATCTGTCACTCTGTAACAAAATGGTGCCCGGACGCCACCGCCTAAAGTAACGCGCAGAAAGCTCCGAGCTGCTCCGGGCAGGACACGCCGGCCAAGAGAACGGCGCTCGAGAAGAGGAGAAGATTTATTTTGACACGTTCATCCTTCGGCATACATGAGCTCAATCCGCCGCACACATATACGCGGCACGATGGCGCAATTGAGCAGGCAAATGAGAGGAAGGATCTGCTCGCGTACGAATTGCACTGAACGTGTCCGTGTTAGGAGGGGCTTTCGTTGCGTTCCTTTGGTCTTCGCGATCTTTGGCTCGCCATCATCATCATCGTGGGAGCTTTTCTGAGAGCCACGATGTCGCGAAAAGAATGGTGCAGGTCATCAATCATAAGTGTAACATACAATACGCGTTGATTGAGTTTATACGACCGACACAGAGAAGGGGGGAGAGAGAGAGAGAGAGAGAGAGAGAGGTGAGTTTGATTTGCGGACCGATACTGGGACTCTGTGTGGCCGCACGACGTGATGATGAGCCATTTCAAGGACATCTGTTAATAGCCTTTGTGCATAGGCTTAGGGATGTTCGAAAAGCTATCATTGTGAGTCTTGTGTTTGTTCTGCATGTGGCACCAACTGATGGTGGCAACTATCGAATGGTTTAAGCTTGCGACTGAGCAGTGATCTGCATTATGAACTTTCAAAACCGTGATTGAAAGATAGCTTTCTTCATATTATAAATGGCTGTAATAATTTTACCAAGCTGTTTGGGAATATGAATATGATTTTCCGTTATTGTTCATTGTGTCATTTAAGTATGCGAGAGCTAGCCCTTAAATAATATATCTCTCACGAGACTGTTCGTCATATTTTGGTTGATCTTTTGAGTATGAGAAACGATGTAACACGATTAGAGCCAAAAGAGCTCAGTTTTCTTCAAAAAGTTCATCGCAATCAAATGGCTTAAGACATGATTAAACGATTAAACTCTCCATTAAGATCATTAACGATTGAACCATTAACGATCAAACTCTCCGTTAAAGTCCATCGAAAGTGAAGGTAATGTTTACTGTTTTTTTCGGTATTAGTGGTGTTGTTCATTGGAAATCCCTTCTTGACGGCCAAACAGTTAATAAAGACTATTACCTCAGCGTTATGAAGCAAATTGGTCACAAACGACACATTTTTTGGAAGGATAACACTTAGTTTTTGCACCACGGCAATGCATCAGCTCATCGATCGGCCATTGTGAACGAATTCTTGACCAACAATGGCACGAATGGGAATAAACAAGCACCGTACTCCACGGATCCGGTTTGTGATTAAGATTGTTGATTTTGATGATTTCGATGATGTGTTTGAAAAGTGTTTCGATGACTGGATTGTACGTAAAAAGAAGTGGATTTTTTCAGAAGTTGCCTATTTCGAAGGTGGTAATCTAACAATGTGAATAAATGTAGGTGATAAATGAAGCATTCTCTTTAAAAACACAAATTGTCGTTGATTGATAGAATGTAAGAAAGTGCACAAAGAAAAACAATATTCCTATTGTTTTTTATTAAATTGAACTGAACTAAATGTTTCCTCTAAAGTAAAAGGCATGACGAACGTATCTTCTAGCTGGCTAAGGATCTGCAGAATTGCCAAGCCGTTCCCTTGTGTACTGCTCCCTTGGTTCCCCTATCCGCACTACATATCAAACATAATTCTTAAATAATTCATATGCTTTGAAAAAATTAAAAAATCGAATTCCGAGAGTGACTGCGTTCTGACATAAACATAACCTCGAACTGCTGCGACCCAGCTCGACATTTCGGAAGCCGCCATACTTCCGAATCGACAAAGGCTTGCCGCTGAAGGATTCACAAAGAACTCGCCCCGAACTTTGGGCGTCGTAGAATTGTCGAGTGTAATAATGAATAAAAGTACCCAGTCCCAGTCACTGCCGGTGACACATTGCCCGCCGGAGCCGGCGCCGGTATATATTCGAGCCACTCGAGTGATTCTTTTAATTGCCCAGTTCTGGGTCAGCGTTAGTAGCGTTGAAGCATTGCGCTGCATATTGCATTAGCACGATGCACACGGCCCTCTGCAGGGCAGTTCGAGGTCACTCATAAACTATGCACTTCACGTCGCCAGATACCCGAATTGCTGCGCTCGAAGCTCGCAACTCGCAACAGCCAACAGCGGCGCTACTGGAATTGAGTTGCAGTTTTGCGTGTTTTTGCCTCGGACATCCTCGGCTATCGACCGCCGGACAGGCGACTCGATCAACCACAGCCGTGTGGTAGGGCAGGACTCCAGGAACTCAAGGGACACGCGGGGGTACTGCGAGGGAGGGCGATTGGTTTCAGCGAGTTTAGGAAGTGACAGCGTGAAGCCGTGTGTCGACAGCACGCGAGGCGGAGGAGCGGCATTCGCGTAGGCATCGCTGCAAATTATTTGCATATATTCCATGCATCCATAATGCAAATTTGCCGTTATCATATTATTTGTACATATGTGCGGAGTATTACTATCGTTGCTGCACCGTTACCCTATCGCGGCGATCTAGCTGTTTCCGCTTCGCCCTTCTGGCCCGGTCGGTCGGATGAAAAACAAACGTGACACAGTTTTCCCCGCGTGACCCTCGGGAAAATGCGGGCAACTCGCGACACGGCGGCCGCGATGACGCTGCTTGACGGGCTTCGTACGGGAAATGGCAATGAATTTTGCATTGCCTTCGCTAGCGACCCTATCACTGTTGGCTCACTCGTGGAATCGTTTTATGTTGGGCATTATTCGGTGCGAACCGAATCGTTTAGACTCGGACTGCCAAATAGGTGAGAAAATAACCCCAAAAAAAATTTATTTCGTTTGCACTTGGTTACGTGTGTCCTTTTGCAGTCCGGTGCAAATTATCGACCCACCACGCCGCTCGGCGCTGCATTCTCGTAATGCAGCTGATCGCAAGGATCATTGTTGTTATCTAAACTATGACCACCGATGAAGGCAGACTTTTAAGCGGTCCACAAAGCACAAGGCGATCTTTTTTCGTCCTTTTTCCTTTTTTCAATTTATCACAACACTAGTTTAACCTTCGTGGAAGCAACACTTTTGAGTTGCAAGCCAAACAACATGAATTATTCATCGAAAAGCACAAGTTCTAGAGCTGGAGCAATCGTGCGATGTGTGGTTTCGTTGCCCGTGCAGGAGGATGAGCATAAACAACCGCAAAACTTTTCACTTTAGCCAGCTTTTGATAACCTTCTCGGACTGGGTTCCGCTGCAGGCCTTACGTTTCTAGGTCTGGACTAGTGTCTAGCTATGGCGGTGTGAATGAGGATAGACTTTTAAAGAGCATTTTTGAAGATACAGAATACAACTTTAATGGGTCTTGTATTTACCTCGCTAGAAAGTATCTACTTTAAATTCCATTTATTTATTGTTTTTTGATAGATTAGATTTTTTTTGCCTTTGCTTGTAATGAGCTCTCAAATAAGAACAAAATAACTGGGAATCGAACTTGTTCATAGTTAATTAGTTTTGGTATCACCATCGACCCAAAATGCGTGATCAACAAATATCGAACAACTTGTTGGCAAACTAACTCAAAATATACACCGAAAATACGGCTGCCAACTGACTCCGCTTATTCAGCCAGCGGTGATGCAAATTTTCGAACTGCGAACGCGAACGCAGAACGTGCCGTTTCGCTGCGCTTATTTTTAATGAGTATAAATTTACTTCCATCAGTTCCGCGGCCGACGACGACGACTGGAAGCCCTCGAGAGCGCGACGAAGCCAAATTACGCCAATCCTGTCCGCCAAGGAGCCGCCAGAACTCGTGCCAAATGCACGTTCCGGTATCGTCTGCATCGTGTCTGTTCCCTAACGCGGACGTCGTCTCCACGACGCTGGAGCATTGCAGTTGATGTGCTTTTACGCCATCGACACGGAAATGAAACATCGACGAAAGTTCTGTGACTTCATCGTTTTCGTGGCTGCCGCCGACGTCTTACTGGATGAAGTTATGCAATAATCGTTAGTGAAATCGGACGCAGAAAAATGGCTCAACTACGCGACGGGGAACGGGACCGGGAATTGAAGAAGCTGGGCGAAAGTTCATCTCCGAGCGGCGAGCAGCTCTGTCGAACTGCTCGCTAGCAGCGAGCCAGACCTTCGCCGATGACGGAAATCATAATCTCGAAAATTCATAAAGTTTTCATTTTAGATTTTCATTAATTTCCAATTTGCAGCGCGCTGGCGACCGACGGCCAAACATGAACCATGCGAATACGCTGCTCGAACGCTGGGGTGCTCGAAGTCCAGAGCACCAAGAAGGCGACTTTACGGCAGCATTCAAGCATTACCTCGGAGAAAATAGACTAGGTGCATGGGTTAGGACTTTTGGCCCGAACAGAAGACCGGCTGCTGTGGAAAAGAAATTGCCGTGGAGTGGAAGACGTTATACTGAAAATTTCTGTTGGCTCTTCATTAGACATTCCTCCATAATCATGATTACAATGTTGGAAATAGCCTGACTAGACAGTAAAATAATTATTAATATTTTTATTGGATTGTCATGGGGATTTACATGGGTTCATTTTTCGTTATAAATAACTTGAAGAGTCCCGTTCATGTCTTCGTTCGTTCTATTCTACTAACGATGTGTCAATCCGTTTGAAACAAATAGTTATCACATCTAATAATTTATTTATTTATTATCGGAGCAAAATTATTATCAGGCTCCGGTGCTGCTCCGGAGCGCGATCGCCCGCGACCTCTTCAAAGTGGACATCACGTAGGGCACGTAGGGCAAGATAGAGTTCCTATCCCGGCCTCTCTTTTGACTGCATCCGCCAATGACTATCCCGGACTATCTGCCAAATCTGGTGGAGTGCGTAGAGGATGTGATTGAGGACGAGTTCGTCGCGTGGAGTTCCAGGGAGGAGATCACCTTTACGGGCTGCTTCCTGGTGAGGGTCAGCTGTGTGATAGGGTTGTTGATTGTAGTGTTTCTCCATAAAAGTCTCGGCCTGTATTGTTTGGAAAGAACAAACAATTTCTCTTAAAAGCGCAAAAGCCGTCGTTAAAATTTGCTTAATTTCCGCTGGAATTGAAAAGAACTTGGCCGCCGAAAGAACTGGATGAGGAAAGTAAGGCAAGACTCCGACTCCGACTCCGAAAGAAAATCGGTTTCCGTTGGAAGCTTCGGGGAATGCATTTGGGAAAACGTCACTCGCGCTTTTCTTCTCGACCCGAAGCAGAGGTTTTCGCATGTAGCGCCACTGCTAGGTCATTCCATCTGTTCTGTTCCTGTCGAAATCTGTTCCAAAAATTCGTCAATAGTTCGCCGTAAAACGTGTGTGATATATTGCATGCAATGTTGTATCCAATCACCAGGAAGCGAGAAAAAATAATAATAATAAATAAAAAAATAAATAAATAAAT
>NC_071286.1:52544920-52559611 GCF_943735745.2 Anopheles bellator
CTAGAAAAGGGAACGGCGAGCTCCGCGTCTAGATGTAACAATCATGATCGTGGGGAGAAGCCACTAGTAACCGGTTAGCAACAGCAACGGAATCTGAAATTCTGGGCCCGGTCTCTTAGTCTAACGAGAAATTTGCGGGAGCCACGCAAAGCGACGCCGTGACAGGAGACTTACCAACGGGAGACTTTTCGACGAAAAACTGTAACTGTTTGTTGCAGGCGCAACTCCAGTTTAGCGGAAACGTACCCCAGTTGCGAGATGGCCCCGTGCTCCCATCTCATAAGGGATTAACACTGAGGGTCCCGGAGGATAGCGCTTCATGCGGCGGATTTCAGTGCTTTTCTCGTTTTTCGAAGCTGCGCTACCAACAGTCGGTGGTGATAAGAATGCTGCCTCGTTGAGCAACAACAACCATACTCCAGGGGCTTCGCCAGGACACTGCCACCAACGACCATTCGTGCGCCGTACCGAGCAACATCATAGCTCTCATCAGCCAGCTTTACACCGGCGAAGGACACTTCCCGGTGCGGCTGAAGCATTCTTCAAGTGTTCGTCAGTGCAGTCATTTAGCGAAGGTGATCGTTCTCAAAGGACATAGAACCAAACACACGCGCGCACACAAGACAGACAGTCTTCTTCTTGGGTTTTCTTCAAAGTTTTCCTTCCTTGTTTTTATTTTTTCCGCGTTTTCTGTTCTCCACTTTCGTAAGCTTCTTTATAACACTCCGTTCCGCTCGCTCGCCTAATGATTCGAATGTGCAGGCGTCTCACAGGTTATGCCTGTCTATACAATCTCTTCCCTCCGGCCATTCTACACGTTCCTTCGTTCACCATTCTTTTCACGCTTTATTCGCTATCTTATCAAGTATCATGATTTTCAATATCTTATTTTTCTGCTTTGCTTTATTTTAAGTTTCCTTTTTATATCAGTTTTGTTCCAGCTATAGGCTTTTGTCCTGTTGACCATTTCGTTTGCTGCATTATTTACATAACGCTTCACACGCCTCTTTTGGGGTTTTGCTCATTCTCTACGCATATGTTTTCGCTTTAGATTGAATAATTTTAATGGCTTTATTGTACATCGGTTTTGCTCGATCAATACTGAATATTATCGTGATCTACGACCATCGTTGGCTGCGTTTCCTGCTTTTTTCACATACGCCCGTTTGCAATTGAGCGCATCCGCTCTAACTTATGAGCTAAGGTGACGTCGTGTCGCACCACTTTCTACTTTGTGTGATGATGGCGAAATATGATTTTTACACCGCTATATACACAGTTGATGTTCGAAAACACCCGAAGAACTAGCACAAATGAAGGTGATGGTAAAAAAGCGTCAATGCGCCCGTTTGCGCGTCACGACTTGGCTTTTCGCTTAACAAGTGCTTGTTTTATGTAGAGATTTATTAACAATCGTACGCCGGATACGCTGCTTCAAGTTTTCCTCTCGTTGATATGTTGTCACTTACGTTTTGTTTTCTTCAATGGTTTTTGTAAGCAGAAACGAGATCATGGCTTCCGGTGAACTGTGTGATTATAAGAAAACATCTTACTTTGTATTTATTCCGATGGCCCAGTGGTTCTTGATTGAAAGTTGTAAACCTAGCAAGACAAACACAAACATTCTTTGCACAAGTCAAGGAACTGCGGGAACCGCTCTGTCTTTTCCCATTTTCCCGCACATATCGCTCACTCTAGCGGTGTACCTTATTGCGACAGCGGGGAACTGGTTTTGTAAGAATTAGCATTTTTCAAAATTAGTTTTCAGCCGCACTCGAAATCGCCCATTTGTTGGACGATATTATGTTTACCTTTGGCAAATGATTGCCGGGGTCTTCGGAGCAGAAACAACGTCATGTCGAGCCGGTACCGTCCTCGCGATTTACGTCATCGCTGGGTTAAGTTTCTCGTGACGTGCAGCGAGGAGACCTTTTTTAGCAAAACAAGTCTGCCGCTTAGAGAGCGCTGGGACGAAGAATCAAAGTTAAACACGAGACTGCAAGCAGCAGCGGCAAATTCGTCATCGCAATTCCGCGGCATCAGGATCCGAAGGATATTTAGCTGCGGAGGGCTCTCCTGCCTGCCGTTGGCGGATGACGACAATGCAGATAATGTTGCTTATTTTGCTCCGGCTCCGGTACCGATCAGTCATACTCGAGCGTGTGCACACGACAAGCCATCGAGTGCCTACCGATGCTCCGGCACGGTCCTTGTTGCCTTCCCCAACTCGGTGCCGTTTTACGAAATCCTCCGCCTTAAATTGACATTTCCGACGTGCGGTTAGTCGCTATTTCAGTAACAGCCGAAGCAACCGGCAGCGCGGAATCAATATCAACCTTTACGTGCGCGTAAAAAAAGGAAACATCCAAAGCATGATGAAGAAAGTATCTTTTCGAATGCTCGAACCGATACTGCCGCGAGGTATCAGTTTGCATGACGTGGATTCTACGATTTCCTATCGATTGCTCTCAGTACTCGGTTGCGAATCAACCGCGAAAAAGCCAATCCATCCGCAATATTGTTGAAGCAGCCGGGGCTTGCCGGTGGAGTGGCTGACAGTGGCACGGTAAAGCGAGCCATCGTCGTGTGGGTTGGTGGCAAAAGTAATTTGGTTTCCTTCCCGGTACCGGATGGGGGGAAAAGTTTTTCCAGTCGTCTCGATTGCCCTTTTCCTGGAGCGGCTAAACTTTGGCTAAAATTTACGATCTGGCAAATCTTGCCTTTTCGTTTCAATTTTTCATCCACCATATGCGTCAGGAGCTGCTCTGCGTCTTGTCATTATTGACACGATATTATCGTTTCCATGTAACTGTACGCATCGTTCCGCACGAATAAGTTTCGATCCGATGGCTCGTACCACAAGTGAGTTTTTTCTTGCACTGTTTGTATATTTACAAGCATCAGCAATGTGGGTCGGCTTCGAATGTCGCGTGCACGGTTAGCATACGAATGGGGGAATTATGCCTTGGAATCATATTTTTCAACTGCATCTATCCGGGGAAAGTATTCTCCATTTAGTATTTTTTACCACCCAACCTGATCGATCATAATTTGTGCTCATCGTGTGGTCGGAATACCTGAACGGATGCGATGCCAGATTTTGTGAATCCTTCAAACACCAATCGATTATTTTCTCCGATTTACCCTGGAACGCCTAGGGCGTACCGAGATTGGTTGCCTCGAGCGATACTTTTAATTTTAGAATGGCGGTCGGACATAACTTTCACAGAGATTTCCGGATCAAAACAGCACTTTACTTCGAACTGTCAATTATGATCGGCTGTCGATTGAAGTGATGGAAATCACCATTCGGTGGGAAACGATCAATCATCGGATGAAGCCAACTGGTGGATGTTGGATACGATGAATGCGAGACGCAGAGTGAGAGGTTAATTTCTCTCTATTTCTCAGGTGGACTTCAGGCGGGAAGCATAGTGCTTTTCTAAAATAGAGATTTGCCACTCCGCACACCATCGATTCATCAATGAATGGCACAACTGACAGAATGTTACAGACGACTGAAAGCTGAACCCAGCGTTGCACTTATCACAGCAGGAATATTTAAATTTGCCCATTTACTTCGAACTGACTTGATTTGCGTTTAAACATTGCACAAGCATAGGGCCATACTCAGAAAGAGAAAAATGGGAGTGATAGACGGAGTAATATGAGGCCGGTTTCAAAAGTATTAGAACTTGTTTTCCAAAACCTATTTTCTTATTCTTGCTTATCTATTCTGTCTCACGTAGTCAATCGATATGGTCAGGTCCTCAGCAACTTGGTTAAGTGATGGTGATTCGACGCTTCAGCTCGTGGGGCCGGCTCACTTTTCGGTGTCCTTTGAACTTTTCGGTCGTCTGAGAACTTTTCGTACTTCGCTTCGGCTCAAGGTTGCTGCACCATAGGCCACTATCAACATTTGGAAAGCGCCCGAGCACTTAATTCAGTTTTTTTACACAAAATATGATACATATTCTGTGTGATGCTGCTAAGACCTTTTGTTCAATAATCAATCAATAATTACAATTCGATAGTCAATGAAAACGTCAATGATAGTCAATTCAACGTCAATGAAAAACACGGGGAAATGGAAAATCATGTACAGCATATTATATGCACAAGAAATTCTAGAAGTTGAAAGAAATTCGAGACAACAAACAAAAAAAAGCACCGCACAAAGAGGTGCCTTGGGTCATAAAATGGACAAGGATTGAATGAATATTAAAATGAAAACATTCTCTCATGAGTGGATCAAAATCATTTTCCTCACGATCCGCGATTCACGATCAAAACTAACAAAACGGATAGATACACGATAAATACAATCACTTAAGCCAAAAACTCTAGACCAAGGACGAATAATAGAAAAAATAAAAATGCCTTACGAAATTGTCCTGTCTTCGCAAAAACATAAAAACGTCTAATTAAAAGAAGGATTTTGAGACGAAAAACAGGAGAGTCTCTAGTCTCTAAAAAGAGACGAAAAACAGAAGAGAAGAGACCTGTACGATCAAAGGGTTGAAAAGAATTTCGTGGAAACCGAAAACAAACGCGATTGTTAATGTTAGATTAAAATTATTTGCAAAAAATATTTGTTACGTCGAAGAGTAAAGGACTATTGTTTCGAGATTCAGCAGTCAACGTGGAACAGCGCAGTTTTTATTTTCGGAGTCCCAATTCAAGTCAGGCAAAAGTAAAACAAACGCCTTTTATGCATAAAAGCGATACTCTGGAGCGTTTCCCAATGCAAAACATCAATGTGTATGCAAATCGGAAATAAGTCAAAACACCCATAGAATCTGTACAAAAAGGAAACAGAAACAATACAAAATGGCCGCAATTGACGGCACGAAAAATGAAAACGTCGGAAATACATAGGCCACGAAATTTCTAATACTTTTTGAACGGATCACGTACATGACTCCTGGCCGGTTAGGGTTCACGAAATCTTGGGATGATCGCAATTGCTTCCGGTTTCTATGTTTATGTGCTAAGTTTTCAATCGAATTGGCCTAAAACATTTGAAACGGGGCAAAACGGTTGAGAAACTAGCAGGTCCAGTCGCCAATGATATGTTTCGTTTCTTTCCTTTCTCGATTACATAACGCGGCCTGGACGGGGACATGGGCCGCAACATAATTTGCCATTTGCCGATGGGACATAAATAATAATTTGCCCCCACGCAACTGCCCGGGAATGAACTTAAAATCAATTAAATAATCATCAACGGTTCCCGTTGGCGTAGTGCGCGTTCGGGTGAATTTATGGCCATCGCATCGCCGATGCCGCAATGCACTGCGCTGCTGCTGCCAATTTTAGTCCCGTGCCGTGTCTGATATGTGTAACATCTGTGGGAATGACTTTGGACGAAGCTTGAAGCGCAACCCGGGCGTACGATTGCTGCGCCAGCCGCTGAGAGCGACCATGCGCCTCCATTCGAAATGCACCGCGGCTGCGGCCGGTGCCATTTGCTGATGTTGCCATTTTCATGATTTCATGGGAGAAACTACGTATGTACAAAGGGTTTCTACTTTTCTATGCGTAACTTTGCTGCTACCGTAACCTAAACTTGACCGTTAAAAATCAACACTACACTTCCGTACCGGTGGTCATCTGCTAGTGGCGTGCGAACCGGAAGTTTGGCGCAGTGCACTAACGAAAGGGGCTTACTGAAAACGTTGACTGCTCAAGAAAGCTCATGAATAACTAACTGATTCCGCTGGAACACTTTCACAAATGAAATGATGATTTTTTAAACAATCAACCAATTGGTTCGCAACGCCACACAAAGGGAACACCGGCGGCGGAACGTTATGAAGCATACTTTCTGCCCTACGCCTCCTCGCGACCGCACAGGACTTTGTCCTTGTTGCGGAGAATGTCGGGCGACAGTTCCGGCGATTCGATTCACAGCTACACTTTAATCGATAACATGCAACCCACTGATGACCCACACGCACAGCTGATCCTTCCGAGGATGCGGGCTTTCACTTTCATCGTCCAAGGTCTACCGCCGGTGGTCGGTGATCGAGGTGATGCAGGTGAATCAGCGGGAGCAACTCTAGCAGCAGCAAGCAACAGGACACCATCCGTAGCCAAGACGTCAACGAGGATGCTCCGCCGTTGTGGAACGCCCCGGGGGGATGTCGTATCGCTGGACCTGGTGCGGAAGAGAACGAACCGGAAAGGGCAGAGAGTTAGAGCCTATTAAACGGGCGAGCTGCGAGGGGATTACGCACAATGAGCTGTTAATCGCACCCGAGTTAATGGCTTCGGGTGCCAAGTAGCGCGGCGCGGCGCGTTGCGGCGAAATTGATTGGCATAAGTCAGACGAAACGCGGAACACCAGCTGCGTGAGACGTCGGACTGGCTCGGTGGGTGAAGTTTTGAGCCAGCGAAAATCACTCGCAGCTGCCACACCGTCACCCCGGAGGCCAGGAAGCCCTTTTCCACGCCGGCACAAGGTGCGCGTTGATAAATGTGTGAATAATTGAGGTATGCTCGAACATAATTAATGGTACTTTACAAACTCCGGCGATCGCCCCGCACTAAGACGCGCGAGGCGAAACAAAAAAGAAATGGAGCTACTTTGGGTTTGGGTGGCTCGGTGGGCGTCCTGAACTGGCCCCCGGCCGGCGTTGTAGCTGTCAAAGAGGAAATCTATTCCACTCGCTTTCCGACAAAAGCCCAAGCCCGAAGTAATTAATTACCTTCCGGGGACAGTCCGACAAATAACACCCCGCTCTAGGGGGGAAACTGTCGAATGTTACTCCTTTCACGCCCATCCTTTCCGGGACCCGGGATGATTAGGACTCTCTCGCTTTCGTCCTTTTCGGGTCCGCCCCCGGGCCGTCGCCGGACAAGGGATTCCGGTAAGAAAACCATTTGTTAACAAGCGGCAAAACACACATACACACGTACGCCAGGCCGGACTCAAGATGAGTTGGAAAGATTTATTGAGCTGCGGCGCGCATCGCTGAGCAGGTCACCGGGCGGGGCAGAGGACGAAAATCGTTGCATGATTTGCAATTACAAGGCTCACGGATCGGCAGCTCGAGAGCGTCTCCGTGAAGCTTTGGGTACCACGTGCTAATTGGGGTTTTATGTTCTGCCGGATAATTGAATAGTCATAGTTGGCACTAATCTGGCCGGAAAAAGTCGCCCATGCCGGGAATATTAATGGTAATAAAGTGATAGTGATAATTTGATTGTCGACTTAATTTACTTCCGCCCCGGGGGCCTCTCTTCAATACCGGTGATTGATGAGATCGGTTAAGAGGCTGACCGCTTGTGCTGTGTTGTTTGCTAATGTATTTTTGTTTTTTTATGAACGAACATTAGGCATTCCGATTCCATCAGGCGTTAGTCACATATTGTATTCTTAGCTTTTCATTTCGACCGTCATGTTAATGGATTTTTTGCTCAATGAGAATGTTCAGATTTATGCTTCTCTGATAGTGCCATAGCGTTCCATTCTAACCGGGCGACAACAAGCTCTCGATGTCCTGTTGCTGCCGCTGCTGTGTTTTTCCAGCAATGAAGTGATAATTGACTCGTAAATTTCTGTCGGATGTTTTCCGAATTTCCAGCACGTTCCAGCACGTTGGTGGCGCGGTCAGTGCATCGGGTTGCAACCGCCAAGCAACGCCAAGCGTGGTAAACCATTACATTCACACGGCTTGCTGCTGCTGGTGTCCTTAGAGTGATTCCAGCCGCGCGTGTGGAGGGAATTGACTGGTTCCCGCGTACGTGATTGTTTGGTTCGATTCAGGTTTTTTTCCTACCCTTTTTCCATTCCTTCGCCGGAATATAGACATTCGGCCCTCTAATAGTGCCACATTTTTCTGCCACACTGAACACATCGACGGGGGTTCGGTTTTGGGTTGCGAATTGCTTCCCTCCCGTTTTACACTGTTCGCGGCCCATTTCCATTTCCCTTTTTTTCTTTTTGTATTTATTCGGAATTTTCCCCAAAACGGTTTTCCGGAATGCATTCGAACAATGCAAAACCGGGGGTTGAGGAGGGCCTTCCGCAGAATTGATTGCCACTCGCCACATAGACGGGGGAATCACGCTCGCCACCAAATCCTCGTTGTGTTGTGGGATTTTCATTTTCACGTTTTTTAAACATTTCTCCGATTTAGATTCAAGTGGCAGTCATAAACGACAAACAAGCTAAAACCAAAACAAAAAATGGTGAAAAATAACCGCAACATATTCTGTGTTTCGATTGTGGGTTGCTGTCGGCGGGCGAATTATCGAGCCCTGACCGGCTGGGCAGACTCGGCCGGGTTGTTGTGGTAGCGTCGATGATCCGCCGATTTAGATATTCATTTGGGAAAGGTGAATATTTATTGTTGAAACACTCAAACAGCCACGCGAGTGATTATGATTGAATGGATGACGCTAAATTGCCAACCATAAATCAGGGCAATTGAAAATGCATTTCAACAGCAAATAGTTGGTGCCTGGCTAGAGTAACCACATCTTGTGTTACCAAAAACAATGGAGCACACAGAATTTATAGAATGCTTTGAAACTGTCGGTTAAACTTGGATACTTTTGGATACAAAACTCACCATCACCTTTCCACTCCTCGACGCCGTAGTCTCCGACCATGGTAGGATCGTGTTTTTTATTTTGTTTCCGTCCTGGAAGAGAATAAACACATGCGTTTGGTTAGCATACTTAGCGTAATAAATGTTATTAGATGACCGTCCGCAAAGGCAGTGAAAAGTAATGTAAAGCATAAACTAAACTTGAGAGAGACTTAGGACACACCACCGCACTATGGGGAATTTGTATGGGATAAACGGACAAATTTGTTTCAGGAGGAAACCGCGGACATTTTCAACGTTTTTGTTTTCTTTGCATGTGTTTTGCTTACATGCAAAATTTTATGTGCAATGTACGCGTTAAAGTATAATAAATACCCTTTTTTCGACATTTTAAAGTATTTAAACGGCTGAGTTATACAATCTGCGTGACACCAAAATGTATTCATGCATAGTCTCCTGCAAATAGCGAACTTTTGCTACAAATTAATTAATGTTTTCCTCCACGATAAAAACATTTTTAAATATCTGGCTGGGGAAAAAGTAATCGACGTTTTTCACGATAGATGCCTTCAGTGATCGATATCTCGTGAACTATCTATCGTACTTAGGCTCGTTTAAAAGCCGATATTTTACACTTTAAAAAATGCTTTCACTGTTTTTTGTTTGTTTCATTTGTTTGTGAGTCAAAGGGGGGTTAACAATGTAAGTAACTGTCCGTTGTCCCATCTGTACAACGAAATGTTACGCATGTCTTTACTGACTCGCCAGAGAGTCTGGGAGCTTGGCAGAGAAGTTTTAATGCATCCACAGTCCATAGTCCATAGTGCATCCATAGTCCGGACCTTGAACATAACGATTGACATACTATCCAATTTTTATCTACATTGAGAACAGTACTTTCATGATAGGATCTGCATATGCAAAAAAAAAGATGCTCTAAAAGAAATAAATATTCAGTTACCCATAATGCACATCGAAAATTCTGAAACAGTCGCTTAATAATTGCAAAAACTACATTTAGTTGTTCGAATACAAGATCGACATTTTACCTAGTTTAACTAAATAACAGAAAAAGTATAAAGTTTAAAAAGGCAATATGTTTCTTATGGCCATTTTATAGACAATGTAGAGACCAAGCGCCTCCACTGATGCCTAGAAGCGTTTTCATAAAATAAGCCTAGCGGGCAAGGACTGATTGAGAAGGATGCAAAACTGACTGGAAAAAATTGTTAAACTACTTAAATCTTAATTGCAATGCCTAGTTTAGTTGCGCAAGGCCGCGAAAAAATATTTCTGCATTACAAAAGTTCATGAACTGTATTTGTTTCAAAGTTTTCTATACTAATTTCCGATAAAAATGTACAAGTAATGCCAAGCATTTGATTGTTTCATATCAAAGAATTACTTTTCGAATGATATAGGTACATTACATTACAAAGGTTAAAGTGGCTGATAAAAGTTGAGTAATTTTTATCACTCTTTCGACTTTGGCAGATCTCGGAAGCTACGCGAAATGGAAGGTATCGCTTATAACAAATGTATCTATTTTGGAAAAATATACCTAAGATCCTCACTTATTAAAGTTGGTTTATGAACACCTTTTCCCCATAGTGCACCACTTTTTGCGTAATTTTCTGTGCCCCGTATTTTGATTGTTGATTGCAATGTGATTGACACCACAGCCAATGACAGTTCGATCATCTACGGATGACAATTCCGCTGACAGTAGTTTGAATTCAATGGATGTGATTTTCCTTTTCAAAGCAGATGAATTTAAATACTATGTTGAAAATGTGGCAAAGGAAGGCATAGGATGAGGAAAAGTAGAAATGCTGTTTGAGCAAGGTATCGGTAGATCGACATTGAAATTGATGCCTAACCAACGTACCGACGGACCACGAAAGCCCATCTCGTAGCGAAATCGCCGTTCAGCTTGACAAGTAGTCCTTCTGACGGATGAAAAATTAGCTCATCAACCATCGAAACGGTGATTGGAACTGATCGGGGACGAGTGAACCGAAGACTCGGCGAACGAAGTTCGATCGACATCGAACATCGAAAACACTCGTAGATGTTTGTCGGGAAATTGATTTACTGCGGTCTGCGTCTGCGAACATGAAGGTGAGAAACAGGAAGTGTGCGCCCGAAAAAGAAAATTGCGATCCGCACTCGAATCTGCATTGAATCGCGGAGATTTTCTCTCCATCGCCATTCTTTGTGGTCGACCCAAAAATGAAACGGAACTCAAACTGCTTATCAAGGCGATGGGGCAAGGCGGCAGGAGGATGTTTCAGCAAAGCCACCGGTACCCGAGAGATGGGAACGGGGCCAATAGGAAGTTGGGCGCTTGTTTTGCCGGCGAAAAATCGTCGTCCTTGCTACCAGCGCGGGAACGGCTGTTGTTGCCTCTCGGAAAATTGGTGAGAAAATATCGAAAATGGGAAAGCGACAAAAAATGGTGGCCGCAGCGAAAGTCTCATGAATACACTAGGAAGAGAAGGCCCGGGTTGGACCACCAAGCCCGATCGTTTGCGAAACGAACGAACTGCGGAAAGCCCGACGGAAGCCCGGCTGAAGTGGAGCATCATCGGTGGCGAATGGTGCCGGGACGGCGCCCTAGGCCCCGGGAAGGTGAACGAGCTCGATGGATGAAATGAAAATACGTTTTAAAATTTACATTTAAATTACCTTTTGATCGATTGTTATAAAGTGATTCGGTTGTCAATATTGTCGTCGGGGCCGGTATTTCTGCATATAAATTAAAAAACCGAAGGCAAATGAAAGGCATCATTAGTAGGGCGGTCACACGGCAACGAACGGGCCCGGTGATGACTGTTGATGTAAGTAGAGAGATAGACAGAGAGAGAGAGAGCGAGAGATCAAGGGAAATGTGGCTTCGGAACGTGAACCCCCTGGCATGTCTTTTTATTGACCTTCTGGCTGACTCGGTTCTCGGGTCTCGGTATGGGCATGCTGACCAGCCGGTGGATGTTTCTAATTTTCACAACCAATTGCGTCGCCCACATCGGTGATGGCGACCGAAACGGAGCAGCGAAATTGGGTTTTCAATTTTTTCCAATCAACCAACCGAAGCGATGGCCAACCAATAAACAACCCGTCGCCGAGTTGTTTACAAAATTAGTTGATGCGAAGCAGTTCACACCTAGTCAGGCTTTGATTGCTTTCGAACGCCTCTCGATATTTATAGGAAACAATTCACAAAACTCAATCTTCAAAGCTGCAACATCTAGAAAAGGATATTTTACGAATTTTTGAAACTTGTTGACAAAAATGTAACTGACTTGTTGACTCCCTATCCTGTTGCATAATGAAACTCCGATGGATTCGCCCGGAGGGGAAAACACAATTGCATTCGACCACAGCAGCACATTGTAGCCGCTTCGTTTCATTCCTGCGCTGCGCCAACAATGCTCGCTTTTTCGTCCTTTCGTCACGGTTAGGGGTCATCATTTTATTGCATTGGTCACATTTCGGGGCTGCAAACAATAAATAACGTCTACCGACACCAGTCGACCGGTGCCCAATACATCAATAGCGGATTTACAATCCCACCGCACCCGAGTGGCCGATGCTGAGCTCAGGATCAGCCCAGTCGTAAACACGGCCGCCGCGGTCGGTAGTCGGTGGTGTGCTGAATCAAATTCCGGAACCTGGTCGTGCCTGCACGCACTTTCAAGAGCCACTTTCTGTTTCGTTGCAATTCCATTAGCCCGGAAAACTCAATTACATTCCTCGATGCACCTCCTGTGCCGGTGGTGTCGGTGGAGACTCGCATCGTGACTGCATCTCCCCGACTCAGGCACGGTTCCAATTTCCAAAACATCCGTTAATTATGCAATGAAACAATGGGAATGGGGTTTTGCGTCGGCATCAAAAGTTTATCCTCCATTATGCATTCGCCCATCGGCGTTAGTGAACCCTCTCGGCCACTCTCTGCTAGTGCCAGCCAACGTACGCATGGCCACGGAAAAACCGGCGATCGATTTGATGAACCGCGTCTTCGGTTCACTGGCAGCTTTTTATGTGTGCCTCCTCTCCGAACAACAAAAAACCGGTTCTATAGCTTCAGCTCAGCATATGATCGAATGACGTTCGAAGCGCCGCACTACCGCGAAACGTTAGCATCCGGAAATGGCCCGAACACTGCAACCCGGCTGGCTAGTGTCCTTTGGACGATTTGGAAGGTGAAGAGGAACAAAAAAGCATACGCAAACGACCCAAAATTCGCTTCCGGGGAAAACTACTGCTTTCGCAGGCTGGCCCCAGAAAGGATTCGCTGTGTTCGCTGTGTGGCCACCCTTCGGTCTCGGAAGTCTCCCTGTTCGCGGAGCCACGGATTTCCGCTGATCTCTCGACAATGGAGACTACGACGGCATACGGCACGCGTACGAAAGGGTTGGTTTTCGGGTGGATCCGTTACCGTCCAATTTGATTAGTCCATCGGTTTCGCCTAATGAGTTTTTGGCCACGCATCGGTACGATCCGAAATCCGCCGGCCCGACAGATCGGATCTTCAGGCTCATATACTTCGTGTAGCCCGTGTTGCGGGACATCGTTTCGAACTTATCGCCCGTGCGGGAGGTATCTGCAAGAAAAAGGACAGAGAGAGAGAGAGAGAGAGAGAGAGAGAGAGAGAGACAGTGTGAGTCCTACGAGAGCACAGGTTGACCGATGCTAATTACACTACAACGGTGAGTTCTGCAAAACGGAACTATCGAGCTCGAACGAGTACAAATGAGTGGTAAATAGTGGTCAATAATCATGTTTCCATCCCCGTAGGAAGCGCCTAATAAATTCAATCTCTTTTGGAATCGGCCATGGACACATAAATCATTCAATGAGTGCGTCACAGACCATTACTTTATTACTCGGTTTTTGACTAAGCTTTTTGGGGAAACACATTTACTTTCCATAAGCCATAATTACTGGAACGACGGTTGTTCAGAAATTGCATCGCTTTTATGTTGGTGATTTGATTTAATGTGCAGCAGAAAGGACCTGCTAATGACGAACACGGAACAGGCCGAAATTGAGAGGCACATCCACCACCGATTACCGTTTGCCGTGAATGATTTTATGGCGGGCGGAAGCTTGCTCTCCATCGATCTAATTCCATGGTCCGCCAGGTCGAGAATAGTAAACATCAACATCGATGAGGGTTTTTGGGGTTCGTTTTTTACCTTCCTCTTGAACATGTGCCAAACTGTCATCGATGACTGAGTGCGAGAGATCGATAATGTCCAGTGTTATGCGTCGCATGCATAGTACTCGTTTCGGTAATACTATAATCAACTAGCTGCCCCGACAGACTTCGTCCTGTCTCCTTGTTTCCGTCTTTGAAATTCCCTTTTGGGTTTTGGAGCAGGTGTAATACTTTCGCCTTTTTGAGTATAGGAGTGTTCGGGCGAAATCATCACTCTGACATGGATGACAAAAACTGGTCGCATCCTGTTCTGTGAAATATACTCTTTGGCCATTCTCCAAGTGTACGGCCAAGTGAATCACAGTGGGGAAAGGGGAAAGAAAAAATGCGCTAAATTGCTTTCTCTCTTTTTCTTTCTCGCTCTCCTTCTCTTGCTCTTTTTCTCTCCCTTTCTTTCTCTTTCTCTCTCTCTTTTTCTTTCTATTTCTCGCTCTCTATTTCTTTCTCTCCCTCTCTCTTTCTCTCTTTATCTTTCTCACTCTCTTTCTTTCTCTCTTTCTCTCTCTGTCACACTCTCTCTTTCACACCCTCTCTCTCTATCTTCCTCTATTTTTTCTTTCTCTTTCTCTCTCTTTCTCTCCCTCTTTCTTTTTCTCTCTCTTTCTCTCCCTCTCTCGTTCTCACTTTCTCACACCCCCTCTCTCTTACACTCTCTCTCTCACACCCTCTCTCTCTTCCTCTCTCTCTCTACAATCGATTTAGAGACCACAGAAACCTAAGAAACGATACCCATATTGCCCTAGGACGTATTTTAAGGATTAAGGCTCCCCCCCATCCCCTTCCCATCGTCCTAGAAGGACCAAATTTGGTCAGGTGACTATTTCTCAGGTGACTATCAACAATTGTGCAAGATTTGACTCGTTTCGATTCATAACTTGTGGAGTAATTAATGTTTTAACGGTTCGTTTG
>NC_071286.1:52559711-52574690 GCF_943735745.2 Anopheles bellator
AGTCTATAAACCGCACACAAAACGGAGCGTCATTTTTATAATATAGATATAACAACGGAACCGTTTGGAAAGGATATGTTTTCGTATAAATTTTGGCCGTGAACCTGAACTTAATCCTAGAGTTTTTTTACTATCGGTATTATATTGCCTGTTGCTATTGTTAAGTTGTTTAATTAAAATGCAAAAATAAGTCAAAAAATGTGAGTTCCATTCACGAATCGAGCGTTACACATCTTTCGATAGACGCTGTGGACATTTTCTACATTTTTCAACACTTAATGTCATGCCCAATGCATCAATTGCACTAACAGAACTGGATCCAAAACAGTCGAGTTTCAATTTTACTTCCACAAATTGTTTGCATTTTTCGCACCAATCATCATTCTATTGGCCAACCACACCGCGTGTCTCACCAGCGCCGGGTCTGATCTGTTCGTGACAGATGCACGCGTTTCGTGTTGAATTGTTGCGGTGTTTGTGGTGGCCGGCATCGCATCGCCTCGGCCAAATTTAATTGTTTTATAAGCAAGTGTTGTGATAAAACCTCCAACGTGTCACTCACAGCGCGTGTGGTTGGATTGACACCGTCCGGGCATAGTGGGAGATTCAGCAAAAGTACCGCAAACAAATTAAGACCCGATAGGGACACATTTTGTATACAAGCTGGACAACCCATCGTTGGCTCTTTGCTATCAAACTCGATAAAAAAGGGTCAGTTTGAGACGCGAACACAAGTTACATTGATTGTTTCCGTCGGTCAGTTCCAAGGATTTCTTCTGAGGATCATCGGCTCACCACCTTGCTAACAACAAAATCCTAACACCGCTTGAGCGAAAACTGATGCACAAGATGAGTGTAAATCTTCAGCAAATCCCCGTAACTCGCAAACCGCCACGAGTGCCGCCGACGTCTGGATGGGTGGAAGAAAATTTATTCGTCCCCCCAGGATCCGAAGAATCATTGCACCCCGTCTTCCCGAGGCCAGGTGAATCGATGCGAAACGATTTATGTTGCATCACAGCGCAACCGTTCGTCTAGCTCGCCGTCCAGTCCGTTGTCTTTGACTGTGTGAAACTGTGGGCATGTGTGTGTTGATGTCTGCTTCACCTTTCGTCCTGTCTGCTCCCATTCGGCGGGGCCAACCAGTCCATCCAACCGTTGGGTCTACACGACGCAAAACGAGTAGATAAAACGTAGATCTACGAACATGTGTTCACGAGGACTGAGTTATGGAGGGCAATTTAGATTCGAATGAGTTGATATTGGAAATGTTGAAGTTCCCATCACCGGCATCACCAGCCCCACCGCCAGTGAACCCCTGCAGCGCGATGCTAACGATTCCGGTCGCGATTGCTGTGGGGACCCGGGCCGGTGTTCCCGGGGTCCTGTCTTGCGTATCTTCATCCGTTCGAAACCAGTTCGTGAGGGAAGCTGCAACGAATGCCGCGTCGAAACGCTGGAACAACGCCGCACATGCCAGCGAAACGCGTCGTTAACGGGCGTAATTGAGACCGTCCTTGTCGGTGTTTCTCGCTGGAGCTGCCCGTCATCTCGCTCCGGTTTTGTTCGCCATTCCTAGCGGCTCCCTTCGGAATGCTGTTTTGCTACGCCACTCCTCGCCGCACCGCAGGGACCCCCATCCTTGACGCGCTCGGGATTGCAGTATTAAATTGATTTAATTATAGCGAATGAAACGTTAGCATCGATAATTCTGTTGCGATGAGTTCTGTGTTTGGTGCGATAAGTGCGATAGGGTGGGCCGACGACGACCGACGGGAGTCGGCTGTACCCGGGTGGCTGGATTAATTTATCGCAGCATTACGCAGGACCGTGCAAATTTTCCGACCACCATAGACCGTTGGCCTCGGCCGGGAAAGGCAACGGCATGGAAAGTGTAGTGTCCTGTGATACCACCACCGGAACCGGTACCGCACTTCCGTTCGATCCGTCCGGCGTGCGGGCACGCTTCGTTCGATAAGCTAATGCTGTAACACGTTCGATCGGAGCATCGATATCGCGAGCCCGAGCCCGAAGTGACCCACCTGGGCCGCCACGAGGAAAAGCAGATAATGGAACGGACCTAATCGCCCCGCAAGCCATTTAGTGGACGGCTTTAGTGGGTGCGAAGAGTGGACATTCGGTAGGTAATTTAATAGTTCTACAACGGTGGCCACTACATATTGGGGGCGGTCGGCGCATTATCGCAACATATTCGCACCAACCGCACTGGAGCTTCGGACTGCGGTAGGTTCGATTTTGTGGGCATGCTAGGGAAAAAAGACATGTGAGCAGCATATTTTTCCCGACTCCGAGTCCGATGGGGTTTTGCTGGTGGCTCAATTTAAAGGATGGAATTGTTTGTTTGCCTTACCTAGGATGACTTATAATTTAATCGAAGTGCGATTGAAATGTGACAAATCCAATGGCTAGAATGTTTAAAAAAAGGCTTAACAAATGAGTGTTGTGGCATTCGATTCCTCGTCCGAAACCATCAAAAGGTTATTAGATGCTGCCAGAAATTTATGGCATTTGATTTAGGATGATGACGGACAAATGTAGCGATAACTGTTAGTTGTGAGTAGGGTAATTATCAAATATTTGGTTTCATAAAAGAGCTTGATTACTTGACTTTTAAGACGTCAAACTTCGTTCTGAAAATTGTAAACATTTTAAAAATATATAACGTTTACAAAATGGAACGTTATTACACTTGCAGAAAGTTGTGAAATATTAAAAACATATTTCCAAAGTATTGAGTCTTCAAGCCAAACTAAACGAGTGACTGTTTGGGGCCGATTTTGGTCTGGCGACATTATCGGCTGATTTTTCTTCGAAAATGAAGATGGAGCCACCGTTGAAGCTGAAACCTTGGACGAGATTTGGTTGCAACAGGATGGCGTTACGTGCCATACAACGAAAGCCACAATCGATTTTTTGCGCTCTATATCCGGAATCCAAACACTATCTTTAGTCAACACTGTTACTATCGGGAAACTAGTAATTGTATTTCTCGGAGGGAGTGTTGCCGTTACATTTCGAAGGAGCCATTATTGAGTGCTCATAACGTCAACATTTTGGAGCATTATTTAATTAGAGCACCGTATTTAATAAGCTCAGGCAACAATTGGGTCGGTTGATTGGGTTACCATTCAACATTAACATTTGAATAATAACCTTAGTTAATATTGTTTAACAAGCAGGGATATTAAAATATGAAAGCTAATTTCACGACAAAAAGAGAAGTACGGTACGGTCATACAGAAATAATTACAGAACAGTTCTAAAAATAGTTTTACGATAATTCTTTATGGGTCACACAAAAACCAATGCAAATTTAAACTAAAACACTTCCTGTTCTTCGGTCACGAACAAATTAGGTTGCAGAGTCGGCCAATTGTGATTAACACCAGGTGTTGTTCATTCATCCGCAGGTGTTGGACAGTTCCAGCGGAGAGTTAGTTGCTGCTAGCCTCACGCCAACTGGAATCCATTTGTGCCATCCATGTTTGCCGTCGGCTGCAAGAGATCATCCGGTTTTTTTTCTGCCAGTCTTGTGTTTATCGTCCATTGGTGGGGTCGCTTATTCGCACATCATGGTCACATCGCTTCGAACCAGCTCCCGTTATCCTGGCCGTTATGGCGTGGACGTTCGACAGAAAGTCAACGTCCAGTGCAAAGTCAACGTTGACGACGACGGTCCTTCGATCGACGGTCGGTTGGCTGAATCACGGTACGTTTATCGTGTCGTTCGTTTCACAAAACTGCCAGCCAGCCAGCCAGCCAGCCAGTCCCGTGCACGGTACTCACATTACACAGGAAGTACCGGCCAGCAACACATCAATCGGGAAAAGTCGGGGAAAACTTTTGTCCGAAAAGCGCACGGCCCGGCCGAAGGGCGATGGGCGATGAAAATATGACGATAGAGAAGGACAAGGGCCGTGTATGAATAGCAACATGTTTTCCCTTATGCTACCCCCTTATGGCGACGACGCTCCATGAAAGCCTACGGATGGACAAATTCGACCGAAAAGGCAACTCGCACGCCTCACATAGGACGAAGGATGGCGTCTATTGCAGGATATCCGATCCGGAGCCGGGGCTCGCGACAAAGGGTGCACCACATGGTGGCTCGGGGGGGGGAGGGCGGTGCGGTGGCTAGCATAAACATACCGTTGAACTTGCAATCACACCAACGCAAGGCTGGCCAAGTGGTGCGTGTGGGATGACTCGCGTCGCCCATTCGCGTTGAAACGGCTCTGATGTCGGGCAGATGAAAGATACCGATATTTAACAGGGTAATGTGTGAAGTCTTCTCCCGTTATCACCGAGATTTATCTCTCCTTATCGGAGTGTTTGATTGTGTGCGTCAAGCCGTGTGTGCTTATGGTTTATCTTTGTTCACCAGAATGGCCCTCTAAATAGCTTCATTTCCTGGGCGGAAGTGAGCCACTGCAGACACTCTGGCCGGCACTTCCGCTCGATAGGAATCTTTTTATATCCTGTTTGGTTTGGCGAAGCGTTCAGACGGATTGACATGGCCCGATAGGTCTGGGCAGGATATTGTGGCGTTCCTCTATAGCTGCTCTTCAATGCTGCCGACGCTTCAAGTGGCTCGCCTGGGGTTTTGGTTAATTTATAGCGTTCCGTTCCATTAAAAAGTAGATAAGCTTTTGCCCTTTTAATTGATTACAGTTTTCGTGCCCTTTTCTCATACTAATTGAAGATTGGAAAATGGATTGATAATGATTCATTCGAAGCGTTAAGCTTCAAAGCCAGCGTAAAGAAGTTCCGAATTTTCAGCACATGAATCATGTGTCAACCAAACAAAATAAAAACCGGATAAAATGATAAAAACCACCTCGAATCGTTGTAAATAATTCGATCTTGGCGTCGGTGCGAAGAAAAGTACACACACCACCTCACCTGCAACCAATCGGTTGCCCATATTATGTGTCAATCAACAGACGGAACCGTACGAACCAGTCGCAGTCGTATCTTCCGCAAAATTGGCAATTAATGCCACTTGGCAGGGCAAAGCGGTGCCGTTTAGAGCGAATGTAGAACCCTGCGCCTGCGGTGAGGTGGAAAAAGGACACGTATCGACACCGTTGACGGGGCCATACGTGCTTGCGATGGGGGACCCCAAACCCAAACCGGGCGGGCGGGCGTCCAAAAAGTCCTCAAGTATCCCTATCACTTAGTCTCAATTCAATTAACGGAGTGATGTGGCCCGGGGTTTCTTCGGGAGAAACCACATCCGATTCGGATCTGACAGCCGTGATGGGTTTTCCGTCCTTGCGCCCGACCCTGTGGCCCCCGTAGAGACCAGACTTCAAAGGCATGGACGGATAATTTATTTCGATGTCCTTCTTGATTGGATTTGACTTCGTTTTCAGCGTTTGGACTGCCATCGAGCAAAAAGAAACCCTTGCCGAAAACGGCCCACCGAACCAACAACATCAACGCCGGTTTTGGGCCGCTTTGGGCCGATGATTTTACCCAGCCCCGGGGCCCCGTATGTGTGAAACCCCCGGTACGTGTGCGTCCGTTGCGTGTGTCAAGCACTTCGTTGGCGCACCTTTCCACTTCTTGGCTCGATTGCCGTGCGGTGACGATTTTATTTATTCACTAGCGGTCACCATCACCAAGTAGCTGGGAATCCATTCCAGTTTTTTTTTCTTCCTGGAGGTCGATACCACGGTAGTTGGATTGATCTTTGGCTCCGACGCCCTAAAACAACCGATGCCGATGGGTTTACTTTGCTCCTCACCCGAATCCGGTGGGCCGAAACTAATTCTCCAAATTGACTTAAGTTTTATTGATTGCCGGTTGATTGGTGTTAAATGGGGAAGTTTGCGGACCGAACGGTTGGTCACCTCGAAGGTGTCTGAATTAAGCCCCGAGTCAATAGTTTAATGAATCCTTGGTACACACAGCCTTCACGTCACCGGTGGACTACCTTATTAACGTTGATCCCTTCCTGTTCGTGTTTTTGCTGTAGGGTTGTTGATTTTGCCCAACTTCAAATCGCCCCGGTGTGCCCGTAGGTTGAGACCGGGAATTCTACAGATCAGAATTTCCTCCGTTGTGCTGAAACCGTTACTCACCCGATATTATCATGTCGCCCCGCTCTGTCGTCCAATAATTGATGGATGCCGGATACGCCTCCGTGTGGCATTCGAGAACGACGTCCTGTCCGACGTAGGCGCCCTCCAGCTGATTTGGTATGGACAGCATCGGCGGAACTGCGCATAGAAGACAACAAATTGCGAGTTGATCAAATGATCGATACAGTGACTGAGTGTAGAAGCAGATTCAGTAGATGGATTTTCGTGATGCATTTGTTGAAGTTTGGTCATTTGAGAAAGTCAATTAGAAGTGACATTGGAATTGATGGAGATGGATAGATTACAAAAATATGTAAAATCTTAAAACAAACAAAGTTACAAAAAGGATTTCGGGCATGAGAAATTGAAAAATCAAATCTAATTCCAAATAAAAGTAATTGAATCGGTCAAACGCTTTAACTGTAGCCTTTGTCCTTTGCCTAAAGCAATGGTAATTATTTTATTATGAGTAATGCAAAGATGCAAGACTAATAATTCTTATTCTTGATTCAGTTAGCCAAAGAATCAAATTATTTAATATTTTTCATTTCAAAGCAAAGTTGAATTTTTTTTAAATGAATACTTTTGAGCTTCACTTACATTGTACCCTTAGCTGCACTCGTTTGCTAATCGATGGCGGAACACCGTTCGATGCCACGCATAGGTATGCCGCCATATGGAGTCTGCTGACCTTTGTGATGTGTAGTATCTCCCCGTCAACAACGTTTACTGAACAGCATAAAAGAGACGGCGAAGAAAGAGCGAAATCAAATGCCGAAATATGATATGATTTAAATTTAACATCTCCAAATGAAATTAAAATGCATCGGTTACCATTTTCTCCACCGATCGCCATCTCGTCCCCGTCCTCCCGGCGCCACATTACGTACGGCTCGGGGAAGCCTTTGGCCTTGCAGTTAAGCGTCACGTTCGTCCCTTCCCGTACGACCATATCGTTGCTGGTCATCGATTCAACGATTGCCGGAGGCACTATAAAAGCGAGAGAAAGAGAGAGAAACTATGATAGAAGTAAAAGAGAAAGAAAAGCTAACGAAAAAGTTAAGAATAAATTCATGAGATCGAGCATTAATCAATACAATGATCATTCGCATATCGAATATCCGTTTGGAATCCGTGCTGCATTCATCTTTTACTAGCAATTAAAGGAAAAAATACCCCGGAAGGCGTCGTTTCGATGAATTGTCCCGCTTTCTGGCAATTCCGAGGGTCAGGAATGTTGGCCAGGATAGGAACCCGCTCGAACGGTCCCCAAAAGGCAACATAAAACTGACATATTGAGTGGTTCCGAAAACGATTTTTCCGAAATTCCACTACAACAAAAGCACCATCGACGGAGACGTACAGCCGCCGCTCCGGAAGCAGCATTAAAATCGCGCCAGCATGGCCATTATCTGCGTGCGGCTCACAAACAAATGGCGAACCGGAGCCGGTGCCTGGGCCATTCGATCGAGTGATGAAATTATTGAAATTCGATATTTCTACCCTATTGACCGAGGAACCAAAAAAAAACACCTTCCTGACAGCCTGTCCAAGAGCTCGACATTAAACGTTCATATAAAGCTTGCTTGCCAAGCGCCGAGGGCTGTGAGTGCTGCGAGGATAAACAAATAAGCGTGGGCCGTTGTTGTTAATCGTCCACTGGCACTGGCACCTCATGTTTGGTCAGCTGCAGGATAATAGCTGGTGGTGGGAATGCTTTTGATATCCAGTCCACACCGTCCCAGCACCGGGTCCCCGCATCAGCGAGCCTTTTTCGGCGAGTTTTCCGATAAACGCGCGGAACGAAAAGCGATCAACACACTTGTCAGCGGCTAATCCGTGGCTGATGTTTGTTTTTATTGTCAACGGATGGTGTTTGATGCTGGCCGGTGCAGCTTGGTGTCATGCTTTTAAGGGATAATTTATCAAAAGCTGTCACACAAACACGCACGGATACTCAGGGCCGGTGTTTGGTTCGGGTTTAACGTTTGTCGAAAAAGGCTTACCGATGCGAAAGATAGCCTGGTGATGAATGCATTTTGTGCATACGCAAACACCCCGAGGCAATAACAGAGAATTGCTCTAGCCGTACCAAACCAAATGGCTCAAATTTATATTCAAGGTGATTAGGATAATTGGGGTATGTGCGCAAGGATAACAGATTTTATCGCGCCTGGACACTGAGCGAACAAGCGGCTAATAAACGATCCTAATGAGATGCTCGCTCGTGATACTCATCTTCTGTTGCGCTTCCAAGGAACTTGTTTCATGCAGGCAGGATAAATATAAACAGTAATCTACGGCTCACAGTAAGAGCCCATCACGTTTACAGTAAGAAAATGAGTACCAATATTCCAAAAATTTTATATCTGCCAATTGAGCGCTAATTGGTTTAAGACTTTCCAAAGGAAGTGAGCAGTGGGTACGAATAGCTGAGATTCTTGATAAATGGTTGAACGGAAAAACATTTTCTAATCGCACTTTGTGGGATGGTACGCGTACGCGGCAAAGAGCGCGGTCACCAATCTTAAGGTTTTCGCAGCAGTAATTAGCTATGGATTTTTGAAATTTTCGTTTACGTAATGCCCTGTAAGCTGCGGAATCGGGGTCGTAAACACACTGTGATGGAACGGTCAGGAAGGATTCGAATAAAAACCAAGTTTCTTGCCTTTCATATACTTTTTATCATAAGTTAAAAATGTTTTGCTTTCGAAGTTGGTGCAGAAAATATTATGGGTTGTTTTACTCAGTCCATATAAAATCCGGAAAATATGTATTTTAGAAAATAAATGAATCGAAATAGTTGAGACATGTCTACCTACTAGCCATTCAATCCGTTAGTTTTCATATTATAAAAAAATTCATTTTCAGTGCTCCAGTAAATGTAGATTATGTTGAAAACAACTTTAATAGCGAAATAAAGGCCGTAATAATAAGAGCCGGACATAGTGGTATGGAAAACGAACAACACATCATTCGAAAGTTGATCGGAACAATGAGTTCGTGTAACGTATGCAAATGACGATGTGGTTGGCAATCGACAATGAGCTTTTTTCCATCACACTACTTACGTACGCCATTTTATATTTCGTTAATTATTTAAGAGCCCTCCTGGCCATATTTAATTTTCAATTATCCATTCTGAAGGATTATGGTACGATTAAAGGAAAAAAGTGGTCAATAATTGACCACCATCAACCAGCGGTAATTGAAATAGCGCATGCAGAGGCGCCCCATAAAATGACATACGTCCAGCGGGCCGTAATGAGGGCTGAGCAAGACTTACCCACGACCTGCAAGTATCCTTTGCGCGATCTCATGGGATCGGTGTTGACCTGGCACATGTACCAGCCCCGGTCGCTCTCCTCCACCTCTCGGATGTGCAGATACCAGGACCGGTGGTCGTTGTAGGTGAGGCTAATTCGGGGGTTCTGCGTTATCACGTTATGGTGGATCGAGAGTATGGTTTGCGTGTCGACGCGTACCCACGCCACCTGCAGAGCGAGAAAAGAGCGAAATGAAAAGACATAAAGTTAGTGAGTATGCGAGTGATGAACCTTCCGATGGCCAGCGAACAACCAGCAAGTTCTAGCCCACACCAACCCCAGCAGAAGGTTATGATGCCAACCAGCGAATATGCGGTAATAAAGGAGTGTAACCCACCCAGCAACGCCAAGAACCATACGCGACGCTGGCTCGCAGGCTGTGCGGTAATAAATAACAAATTGAATAATAATATAAATTGCTTAATTCAAACTTTGCCACCGTATGAATAATGAATTTTAGAAATTGAATAAATCCCAATGTTTGTGCTACGTACTGCGACGACCGACCGACCCGTCGTCGTTATGACTGGTTGTTGGCGGACTTCGCTCCCATCGAAAGGGTCTCAAAGCAAAGGGCGGAAAGTGCAAATGAAATTACCACAGCACCATGGCCGAACTAGCGGATCCCAGGACGTCCCGAATCCTGGGCCAGCGCACGGTTTTCCCAACGGTTTCCCGGCGCTACTTCGACAACCGATTGGGCTTCAGACGTTGCAGCCGTCGGGCGCAATGCCCTATGTTTTGTCGTCAGTTTCTCAGAAACAAGCTGCTGTTTGTGGTGTGGTTCGTCATTGCTTCACCGCAGCTCATTTATGCATTCTACGCCACCCAGCATAAGGCGACCATTACGATGTTGCAGCGTCTTCGCAGCCTTCACGTTTCGTTTTGCGGACGAATGGTGACTGCGGTCCACATTTCCACCGACGCCCTATTAACCTGCAACCGTGACGGTAGACCAAACCATCAAAAGCACCAACCATTGGGCTAGGATTTCGCACAGTAAAGTTCATCATTGCGCTGTCCACTGTTCGTAAATCAGCTCAAGTTGTTGACTCAGATCATTAGGAAAGAAAAAAAAACACATACGAATCGAAGAATAGCCTAATTTTTTATGCTATATTCGAAACTATTAAACATATTAATTGTAAAAACACTAATATTAGACATTTTTGTTTTAATTTGTTTAATGATTAAATTTAATTTAAGTGCAATGAATGAAGAAGCAAAGTTCTTTTGAATCATAATGGAGTGCTCCATTTTTTTTTTATAGAATCCTATTTCTGTTCTGTTTTTGAATTCTAATAATATCAAAGTCCTTCGCGGAGACTATTTAAAATGAATTTTCATAGCTAAATGTAGCTACGTTCTGCAAACCAAGAAAATTCCTACTTAGGACTTCTTACCCCCGCGAATCAAGAGAAAGTATTCTTCCTTTCCGGTTTGTTTTTACCATGAAACCGACCAACAAATGTCAAGAAAACGGTCCAATCGAGCAACCCTCAAAGGGGCGCTCGGCCACAGGAAACTTGTTTGGCTCAATATCCTCCATTTAATGCGCTTTTCTCAATCTCCATTCCATCCGTGAGCCACAAACCCATGTTAAACTCCGGTTCAAATGCGCTGTTGGCGAATGATGGACCGGGCAAAAAAACCCTCGACACGGGAAAACTTCATTCCTTTATTTGAACCGGAAACGAAATGCCGGATCTCCGGACTGCAAAGCATCCTACGTCAAGCTCCACATTAGCTCCACAACCTACACACCCGCACACACGCAGATACCTTACATATGGTCATCGGCGCAAACGCAGCGCAGCTAAAAAAAAAATGGGCGAAGGAAGGACTCCCAAAACGATTGCCTGAACCGTACGGTGTCGGGGCAGCCCCGTTGGCCGTGTTGAGTGGGGACTCAAACGAAAACACACGTAGATTGAGTAATACTCCGGTAAGAGTTTCCAGGGTTTTATTCCATTTATATTCAAATTTTATCAATTTATTCTGCAAATAAAAAGAGAGACCACTCCGAAGTGGCCGTGTTCGAGTGGAAGACCTTCGACGAGCGTTCGAGTGCGTTCGAGAGCGGGACGGCAAGGACGACAACGATTTGAAGATCGGAACACAAATACACACAAACACCGGATCGCACCAACGCAAAAAAAAGGAGTTTTTTGCCCATTTCGCCACTCCTTTCGAGGCACAACATGCGAAACGACCGACCAAACGACCGATCACACGAGCGAACGAGTTGTGTTTTCTGTCAAAGTGAGAAAATATCCTAATAGAGTCGAGTCGGCAGAGGGCGCTATAGGGGCCCCAGCCCCGTTCCGATGTCAGCCACCTATATCACGAAGGCCGGAGCATAGCTGAAACCGGTGGCCTTTTATGTGTTGTCCTTCCATCCGAAAGCTGGACGGCCGCACTGACGGAACTGCTCGCAGGATTTCGTCGGTCAACGGACCGATTCGGCCGGTACGGCCGGTTTTAGAGAGCTGAATTAATGAACATGATTCCGGTGGCCGGCGTGTAAGTGCCCGGTCGCCACCCCGAAATGGCCGACATCAATCGTGAAATATTTTCAGATTTCATCCTGTGGAGCACATTTTTACATGCCGCAGGTCACCGCAGGCCACGGAACGGGTTAAGTTCAGCCGGGCGATCGGTCGAACCGTCTTGTGGACCCACGGACGCCGTTGGTCTTGTTGGTCGTTGTCGTCCTGGTCCCGGTCGTATCTTGTCCGATTGAATTAATAATATCACCACACGCAGTCCGCAACATGGTCAGTGCTCGGGCGTTTAACATGGCACCGACCGAGAAGGTACATTGCGAAGGATTAAGGTGACGATTACTATTCCGCAGCAGGGACACGCAAACACACCACACAACAACACAGTCAGCCAGCCCTCATTGGTGCTGCCGGGTGAAGAATAGGGTTTACTTATTCATGGCTCAAAAGTATACATCGAGCAAGAAATGAAACTATTTTACTTTCGGTGTTTTTAGATCGTCTATATGTTTCATTATGAGTTGTAGAAGACCTGCACAAAGCACATGGGATGAAAAGTCCTGAGTCCCGATTTCCTTACTCAAGAAAGTCGATGAATATTACACCACGCACATCCTAAAATACCGAAGCCATAATCGTTCCAGGCGATTGTTATGCTTTCGGGCGCTTTGAACGAAGCTTACCAGTTGCTGTCCACTCAGGCGACGATCGTTTGGATTCCGGATGTGGGGAAGTGATGGGTTTCCCTGTTTCATCCATTGTCACTTATCGAAGAGAAAATTCCGATTTGTTACGTTTAAACATGGCCAAACACTGTTTAGAATTCTCAACGAGTTCTTGTTCTTAGTCAACAGTAAGCAAAACCACCTCAGTTAACATAGTTCCGCATAGTTCTCTACGACTGGTTTCTCTACGACCACGTTTGAAGTCAGCAAACCAACCTTTTATTGTTGTAAAATTAAAACACGAAATTCTTTTGGATCTATGATTCTGAAAAGTGGTGTCACTCTTAAAAAAATAACTCACAAACTTATGAGTAGAATATCATCGAATTTTGACGGCTTTCTTTTGAAGGATAGTACTAACTGAAAAAATGATGAATGCAACAAGACTATCGCTGTCTATGTGTTAGACCTGAGACTTTTCATCCCATGTGCTACACTCATGATTCAAAATTGGCCAACGGTTAGTACTTAAACTAGCAAAAGTCTCCCCAAGTCGTTTCGATTTCTCTAAAAGTTTGGAACAAAACATGGGCCTTACTGTAATGTCAAACTAGCACCGCATGTGAGAAGACTTATGATGTGACTCGTGTCCGTTCACCTTTCAGCAGTGTGCGCACTGGCGCGGCAGAACAATAGAGCCACAAACCATGGCCCGGGACCCCGAAACCCCCGAAGCCGAAACCCAACCCGAACATAATTGGGGTGGTAATAATTGAAAATTAATTGACTGCAGCCTGATCAAACAGGGATCGCTGCCAAGAAAACTTTGTCCTTATTGTCCTGTCACGAGAGGAGGGCGAGCCGTTGGCGAGCAAAAAAGGCGTCGTTTAACTCATTCGGCCCATTAAGGCGCAGCCGGGCCGGGCCTTGGCAGGAAGGGGGCCGGGCCCGTGTGCTGACTCATTAGTCCCTTAGCCCCTTAGTCCTGCTTGTCACCAGTACCGTACCGTAGTGCCACGCGACCGCACCGCACGCCACGTCGTGATCTTTCGTACGATTTTTCCTTCTTGTCCGCGCATAAAATATGCTCCACCGGTGCCGACGGCAAGGCGACGTGCCTTGCCGTTTCGTCATTTGATCGTTGGGCGTTTGGGTTGTTCCCTCCTTTCAAACATCCCGTCCCGCCGTTGGGTGCTACGCTGGTTTTTTTCTCTTCATCTTCATCTAACGCCAAGTGGCTCAACCGACCCTCCAATGGGGGGTGCGACTTTGTTTGTATTTTACTCGCAAGACAGTCGCTTTTTGCTACCGGAGTTCGGTGTTAAATAAGCTGTCTTATGAATAATACATTTCCACTTTCAGAGTCCGTATATTGAAAGCCGCCCTCCGACCGGCGCAGGCCGAGCTTTTCAGGCCCCGAATAAAGTCTTTCGAAAATGTGCTCTCTTTCATTCGCCTTCTTTTCCGTTTCCTTTCCTTTCTCGTTCAGCAGCGCTAGCGCTAAAACAAAACCGAAAGTGTTTGCCAAATATAATAAAAGAAAGAGACAACGGGACGAACGGCTTCATCATTAAAGAACAAGAAAAAATGACTCCGGCCACCGCGAAGATGGTGAGAGAAAATAATTGTTCGTCATATTTCACTTCCTAGCTCCGCTTTGCTTTACATTCAGGGGAAGGAAAAATCAGGGAAAATCGAGCCGGGTGATGGTGAAGTTTATCGTTCAATTGTGTCACGACGCCTCCAATGAGTGCCATGATTACAGCCCGCCCCAACAACAACAGCCATCTCATTTCTGTTGCCATTTTTCTCGGCCCCGAAATCGTGGAGCTCCTAGCTGGCGGGCTGGGCCAAGCCGGCCCGGCTGATCCCGGGTCTTAAAGCGCGTTCGAGGGCTTTTGAATACGAAATTGATTTTTCGTTGCAGGAATCGCGTTGCCCTCGATCTGGACGCCGCCCGAAATGCCAGGGTTGAGTTTTCCCCGTAATCGCATATTCATGAAGACATCGGCCACTGAGCATGATAATTTATATCCCGCGTCAAGTGCGGTATTTTTTCGTCGTCTTCCGATATTATGATCTCCTCCGCGCGGCCACATTCAAATCAGCCAGTTGGCCAATCAAGAGGGTGGCGTGCGAACGGCATCCGATGTTCGCAAAATTAATTTATACGCTCAGCTACGAGATGATAATGTGTGCGGTGGTATTAGATCGGCAAATAAACAGCTCCGGATCAGAGGAGGGAGCACGACGATCGGAGGGCATATGTGACGCACGCAAGGCTGCACATAAGCATACCTTCTAGGGGCGTCTGAGGAGTGGCAACATCCGTGAGGTGTTTGCAGCGCCAAGGGAAAGATTAATTAGCCCATTTATT
>NC_071286.1:52575090-52619982 GCF_943735745.2 Anopheles bellator
ATTAATGTAAAATATGAATCGACGATGATCTTTGTTTTTTATTTATCAACCTTCGTTTGATGTTCTTCAGAATCAGACAATTTGATGACGACAAAATACAAAATCTGCGAAATAGAGTACATTCATATCTATTTTTCTTTTGATTCATTGTAGTAAATTCTTAGTTGTTGTGTTCATAACAACTAGAACGTTTAATACGGAGAAAATTATCCTTTTTACTTAGGAATTTCCTCACTTCAAAATCTCTAATAACACTTCATTATACTTATTAAATAAATATTGGACAGAAAAAAGTTCATCCGAAAAATTGTTTAAGCATTCTTTTGCAAATTCCAAAATACGTCACACTTTCTAAAAAGACGTAGAAGTGAAGTCTATCGATCCGATCAGCCGCCTCGCTTGTAATGCGAAGATTGGGTTAAAGTCTTGACAAAACGCAAACATTGACCAAGAAACACTTGGTGCGAACGTCAATTAAACACTTGGCACCGGAACACCGGACCGCACAGTCCGGCCCGGGGGCGGCTACTTCCGTGGACTTCCGTGCCCGGTAGGGCTCGGCCGAAGTTCCGTCAGCTGCCCACCGAAACCTCAAATTAGTCCATTAAACGATCGAATCAAATCCATTCGTCGGACGTTCCGACCTCTCCGGTACACCGACTCCGACGGACTCCGACAGCCGTTTCCTTACACTCCGTTCCGAATGTTTGCTCGCTCCCGGAGCGCCCGTTTCTCTTGTTGACAAAGGCTTTCCTGTTTGCCGAAGCTTCTTCCTGCAGCCGGAGAGCCGGAAGTAGCCAAGCGACACGGCTCATGTTCACTTCCGTCGGACAAAGACTTCCGAACTTTGTGGATTATTTGCATTCCGGGATGCTGTTGCGCCGTGCGGTGGCGAGTAGCAAACTTTCTGGCTTCTGTGCCCGTCACATGCCCGGCTCGTCCCTGCCACCTTCCCTCCCTGAGTGGGAGTTCCTGATGTCAAACCCAACGCAGCGCTGCGACCCGAAGAAGGAGTTGGCCACAGTTTTCATCGAGCGAAAACCACCTTTTCACCTTTCTCGATCGTGGCCCCGAGGTGGATGATGGAAAATGGAAACGTTTAATTATTTCACAACAGTATGCGTGTGTCTGTGCGCGTATTGTCGAGCTTTGCATATAGAATGCAGAATATTGATTTCACTTTTCGCCACACGGGCCAGTTGGGGGTGTACGCACCTCAGGTCGTCAGTTCAAATTGGCTACTAGAGAACATCAAAATCGATACCACCGAGCGGCGGGCGTAGTTCATTAGAGGGTCAAAGTGTCACGAGAGGGATCTCTGTTGGGGTCACTGCAGGGGGCAGCGGGATATAGTGGGCGTAGTGTTTGATAATTCAGCTGTCACTTTGCTAATGTGTCAATGAGGCTCCGGACTCTCCATTCGAAACCGGTACCCAGTGTTCCGGATTGATCGATCGGTTGACTCGGTTGGATGTGTAATTAGCTCGCAATAGAATGTGCCCTCCGGATCAGCTAGATGATGATTAAAGGTTAGACCCTTTTCTAGATCCGATCTGGGGCACGTCAGGCAGGTTAGAGTGCGGATTGACTGGCACGATAATGGTAGACGATGATAGTGCTTGCCCGCAACAGATCCTGCGTTTGCGTTGGATTGATAAATGTTTATTTTGTGAGATCAATTATCTTTACATTAGTCACTAGTGGACTTGGCGCGCTGATACCTACTAATTATAGTTCTTTTTGCAATCGTTCAAATGCTAAAGAAAGGTGTACAAGGTCTTTACGAAGACTCCTAAACATAAGAGCTGCTAAGCAATTATCCGACCATTGAAATTGTAGAAGCATTTCAGAGCAACACAGGACTGGAAACTGGTTTCTACCAAATGTTCAATGAGCACCGCACTGCCCAAGCAGCGCTTGATGCGGTTTTAAGTTGAAAGTGGAGTCAGCAAAACGCCATCACATCGTCAGCCATCCGTACAATCAATCCGGACGGATGCGTTTCCGCCTGTTTAACTATATTTTATTGCTCGCCACGAAATGCAACACGTATACCGTCGACTCGACAAGATGAAGTGGTAAATAAACTGAACTTCCAATGTTTTTTGGGGGACTCCAACCACCATCAAACCGCAGAGTCCTCGCGCAAACTTTGGAGTCGACTTTGGCCGGTCCAAGGTCCAGGGTCCAAGTGGCACGATTGTGATGCAACGGGTACTCCGACGAACGAAAAACTTTTCGCTGCCTTATTTTTGGACCGGGGGTTTTCCGGGACCACGAGGCCAGGGCCGGCTCATTTTTCTTTCCCTACTTCAGTACCGCGGGCTAAAGGACCTCTGCAGAAGCGCATAAACTTTGGACCGAGATCGTTGCCGGCCTTTCCGTTACTGCAGCAGGTCCAAGTGTCGCCCGGCCAGGCAGCGCAGGATGGTGCAGCCCGGAAAAGAGCCTTCAGGTTCGCTCGCTAGAGGGCCGTCGAGCATCATTTGAACGGAAAATCCATCCGACGAAACACTCGGCCGCTCGCAGGCGTAACAAGGTACTTCAATTTATTTATGTTTGCTCAATCTCAATTGTGTGTACGTGCGCGTACTCCGTGACGCTGGCCCTCCGGGGTGTGGAGCCGTATGTGTATGTTTCCGGGCAGAGCACCAGACAGACAGACAGCCCGACAACGGGGCACGAGAGTTTTCACTCGTTACGCCGGTTCGGGTGGGGTAAATATTGTACGGTGTAGTAAACGGAACCGAACGATGCCAAGGAACCACGACCCTGGCATCTTCGGAGCGGGAAGTGATAAAAAGAAAAACTTCGTCTTCGGCGGACAGCGAGCGAGCGCGGTGGGTATTGACGCTTGGCCAACCCGAAGGATGCCCCCCGAAGGAAGGGCAGATGAACCGGAAGTACACGGCGGAAACGGTGGACGTCGATGGACCCACCAAACCAGGACTGGAACTCGAAACAACCGTGCCACTAGAGCCGGAAGGAAAGGAAGTTGAACTCTGGAACCGATGTTATTACAAGAATTTTTCAAATGAGATTTTCCATTTTTCCTTCCAATTTACCAACTCCGCGCGCCATTCCTGCCTGGCTTTACATTAAATAATCTTTCCTCTCGCTTTGCTCCCGGTTTTCGCTCCGGCTGTGCCGGTTCTTGTCTTCTCGAGGACCGCCGCGCATCGAGAGCCCGATAAGGGGGAGTAGCGTGTACCGGCGAGTTGCAAATTGATTGGAAGGAAAATATAAATAAATGTCAATTACAGAGTTCAGCACCCGGCCCGGAATGGCGTTGCCACTTCCACAGAGGCGAAATAGAAACGGCAAAGAGCAAGACCTCGAACACGGAATGTTGATGCACTTTCGTGGCATCCGAGCTTAAGTGCAAGGAGCAACGTAATATATTTTTTTCTCTCGGTACGTCTGGAGGTTCGGTAGTGCTCGATTATTGGATTCGTTTTTTTCCAAACTTACTTCATTTGCTTTCCCCGGACACCTTCTATTCTTCTAGAACTTCTTAGCTTAAAAGGTTCAGATGTTTTGCACATAGAGTAGATTACAGTGATCCGGTCCGGAATGGTTCAATCCGATGCCAATGCCCAACAATGCGAAACACAATTAGTCTGGACACTGAAAAGCCCTATGACTTTTTCTGGTATAACGGCCCCTTAATGTATACACTAATCATAACGTCAAATGAACCAAGAAGTGTCTCTACTCAACAAACTCTATTCTGCTTTACTCAAACAATTCAAATATAGCACCGCATAGGAACTGAACATGAACAACAATCAGCATGAAGCGATAAACCTCAAACTATTGGCATGTTTTGAGAAATGAAAGAAAAAACTAATATTCAAAACATGAATCGAAAACATAACATTACACAATCCGAAAAACCATTCTTAACCGAACCCCTTTGGCATGAAACTATAGACATCCAAAACATTAGGTTCAAACATCAGTCCACATTTAGTAAATTAACTTGAAAGTAATAATTTCATAACATGTATAGATATTACAGTTTTCTTTCTGATAATGTTCCTGTAGTTATGCCTTTAAGTATACATGCCATATAAATGCTAAAATTCACACGGCTTAAGGAGCAACTAAAGACAAATAACAATATCGTTGTACCCAATACATCTTATTTGTGATTAGTTGCTGTGACTAGAACTACTAACAAACAACGAACAAACAAACAACTGATACTACTTAAGAATGCGAAAACAAAATAATAAAAATAATTTCAAAACATTCTTAGTTCTAAGCTCATCATCAGGGTGTTGATCAATTACTTCCACGTTGATCCCCGAGAAACAAATGTTCTTCAAGTTGGGTGTACTTGATAATTCGCTTGAAGTGTAAAGCCTCACAAAAGCAAAATAAAGGAGCAAAAATCAGTGGCCCAGGCCAGTCCAAGCCAAACGGAGCCAAGTTTTGTGCCACCTCGAGCACGAACACACTTCTACCACTCGAAGTGCGGAGGAAAACGCTAACGAGAACTCGGAATTGGAACTAATCCGACCGTTCCGAACCATTCCCATTCCACGACAGCGTTGTTACGGAGGTCCGGCCGGTGCCGAGCCTCACAGGTCCAGAGAAGTACGATGTACAACGATGTACACAACGACCACAGGAGGGTGAACAATTGCAATAAATGCAATCAGAGCGAGAGATGTTTTCTGTTTATCGAACACATAAACCTAGGGCATCCTGGGTGGGGTCGAGGCAGAAATGTCTGGTATCTACCGGACCCCTGCTGGCCGCAACCAACCCTCCATCGCGATATGGAACCGCGCGAGGAATGCCTCCGGTTGAGGTTTATATTTTCTCTCTCCAGCTTCGAGGCCAACTCTCGACCGTCAGGACTTGCCCCTGATGGGGCATCGAGGCCAGGTCTTGGGGGCCACATTTTTCCGGAAAATGCAATCTCTTCCATCTCGGCTATGCATGTGGCCAACGCTTGTGTGTTTGTGTACGAACGCTCCATATCGAGTTAGGGAAAGAAGCGAAGTGCCCGCTGCGTTCGAGAGCCCACGAATCCGGAAACAATCGAAAAGGCCACAGCTAGTTCCACACAGCCGCGCACCGACATACAGAGGCTTCCGCAGGGCCGGACACTTGGTGTTGTTGGCACAAAATTCAGAAGTAACGATAAGCACCGACCCGCAGGATCGACCCGAAATGAAATTCCTTGGCCACGGTCTGCCTGTGAGTGCTCTGCGAATCCGATTTCAATCGACGGTGGCCAGCCATCGGTATCGATACCTGAGAGGCTGGCGCGAGGAAGAGGTGGCTACAAAAGAAATATATTAACATTCATAGTCGCATCACGTACAATATTTGTTGTTTTCTTATTGTAGCCGGCCGGTCAAGTGTTCCATTGCTTCCGCGTCCATTCACAGGAACGTCTTCCTCTCTAGTTGGTCCGACAAATTCCGGCCCCCGGTGGGCTACGGATGGATAGATCGGAGCGTGTCCGAGAGCCCGAGAATTCAACTGAACAAGTTGAAACGGGACCGAGAAACGAAGATTGTATCCGTTTATCTGCGGGACTAAGCCGTTAAGCCGCAGCTAGTTCGTTATCCCGTTACGGTTAATTTCATTTCGTGTGACTCTTTAAGCCACGTCTTAAGGGTTGCGAGTTCTGTTCGAGCCGACATTGGTTTGGTTTCTGTTTTCATAATTTTGGTTTCATGTTTTTGCACCTGCAAGTTTTTTTATGATATTTTGATAATTGAGTATGATAATTACGATAAATGGAATCGACTCGTTCAACAGTCTCGCCTCCAGATATCTTAAGGTGAACCATCAAATTCTTTCGAACTGATGAACGAACTGATTAATGCTGTCGTATTTACTTTCATTCAAATTCAAAACAGAATGAAACACACCATGATGTTGGTTTGAAGTAATAAGGTAATGGTCGAACAAAGTCTGTCCGACATTATGCCATGGCATTCAGGGTGTGCAAAGTCCCAGTTATTCGTTTGCTCTAGCAGTTATTAGAAACAATATGATCCCCAAAACGGTATGTATCGTACACAGTATGCTCGATAAATGACTAGACTACCCCTATAAATTCAATAAAATACGTTAGATTTTGTGGCAGGAGTTTCGAAATAGTTTCCATTTAAGTCAATACAACGTTTGCAACGGTCAATTAATTTTTCCATTGATTTTTTGTAGTCGTCGGAAGGAATTTTCGCAAGAACCCGTGTTACAGCTGCTTGAATCGCTGGCCGCCATAAAATGTTGGTTTCATGGCCAACTTGAACGTAGGGAATAAGAAATAGTCACATGCTGACAGATCAGGCGAATACAGAGATTTGTTGTCCTTTTTGGTGGTTTTAATCATGTTTTTCGAGTGTGCCATAAGAGCATCCTGTTATAAATATAATTCGTGCGGAAGAAAACGAGGCCAAGTTTTCATTTTCTACAAGTCGTTACGTAAAATTTTCCAAGAATCATCTTTACATTTACATCCTCGGCAATAACTTCACGAACTTCTTCTACCAAACTTGAATAATGTCAATCTTGTTCATGCTCTGACCTTTCATTGTCTTATAAGTCCTTCTGACACAAAAATGAGCATAACTTTTTAATCTATCACACGATTTGCATGTAATTTGTTGCTTTCGAAAGAGGAAGAACTTAAGGCACTTTACTAACTGATAGATATGGCTGCATTTCATATAACATTTCTTTTACATAAAAAAAAAATCGTTATTTACCGACGATACTGTGTACAATAGAAAAGGAATCATGTTTTGACACCTTCTTAAAATAAAAACATTTCAGAACATTGAAACATTGGCTGAAACAAAAGTCAAGTTATAGGGTCTGGTCATCAATTAAATCAAACGAAAAGGAAGTCGGGCTCAAAACTATACCATAATTTCTGTTCTATAAAACCACCAGCGAATGTCCTTCTTGGAAAATTACTACAGCGAATGCAAGCTGTGATTCAGAAATCAGAAATCTCTCCGTTTAAACAACTTGTAACCCTTCATGTAAGTCGATGTAGAGCCACAAGAATGATCATAAATCCTTGGAATAAAACAAGAAGAACGCGCCGTTCAAAGTTAGAAATCACAGCTTCAAAAAAGCGCGCAAAGAAGAAAGTATCGCCATTGTGCATTCCTCGTACGATCGATACACTCCGTCTGTGCCGTCCGATTCTGTCGATTTAATTTGTAAGTCCCATATTTCAAAGCGCTACGTGAGATAAATTGCTACGGCCACGACGGGCTGCTCGAAGCGTTGCCACTCGGTCACGAATTTACACGCTGCTCGAATTCAATTGTAAGACAAACTTAATTTCCAATTTTTCACTCCAGCCCACCAGTGTGGCCCGGCGGCAGCAATGGCCAAGGCAACTGATCGGTTGGGCTGATTGTTGATGCTACAAACATTTCTAAATATTTTCCCACCTTCAGAAGGGGAGGTGCCACCACCACCAGTAAACTTCCGTTCTCAGTGCGCCTCAACCCCGACAGCGAAAGACCGTCGGGCGAGGAACACTCCGCAAGCAAGTTAGCAGAACGGAACGTGAGCGGCAGCTAAAGAACGAGAAGACGCGCGAAGCCATTGGCCAAAGCTGGCAGTGGGGTGAAAGATTCCGAAGCATTTTAATAATAAAACATAGATTTAATGATGAGTGAAAGTGTTTTCGTCGTTGTGTCCGACTGTTTGCCCGTGTTCGGGTTCGGCTCTGGTGCTCAGGCTGAGACGCTGACATTCTGACTGTTGCTTCCGGACTGGCTCGTTTATTGTTGGCTCGGACGGAATTCATTGACATTCATTTATCTTTGCCTCCGAAACAACACCGCACTCAGCGGGCTGACAGACCGGGTCCTGTGAATGTCCTTTCGAAGACGTTAAAACAAAGGCCCCCGGCGAAAACCCAAAAACAACCCCCTAATGCCTTTTCCCGAGCTGCCCGCCATGACTTGCGGAGCGTCTTGGGCAAACTGTCATTGCCTTTCCCACTGCCCATTGCCACCGAAGGTTGCGAAAGCTCAAAATGGATGAGCGTTTTTTTCTTCGAACGCTTTTTTGTGTGTGTCCCGTGTCCCGTCACCTTTTCGGGAGCCACCCGTCGTCCGGAGAGCCCTTCGGGGTGTCCGAGGTGCGCGGGATTGGGCACACGGAATGTCCAGTGTTTTGATTTATCGTTTTTCAGCGACGAAGCACGGCCCGCGGTGGAGCAAGACAAGAGCAACAACTCAAAGGCAAAAGGCAAACATCAACTCTGGACACTTTCTTCGCGGCCCGGGCAAGGCGGGAACTCATGTAAACAACATTAAGTCCACCCCGAAGGCAAAAACCATCCTGGACATGCCGCATGCGATCCTAGGGAAAAAACGTCCGTCCGTCCGCCCGATGTCCCCGTCGTCGTGGCCGTGATAAGGGGAAGTCAAGCGACAGTGACAGAAGCAAATCCCAGCGCATGACCTTCGCCGGGCCAGAATGGCTGACCGTGACCTGCACCTGCTCTGACGGGGTTGTCTTGCGGCAGTGTGCTTTGGTCCTGGAGCCGATGTCCTGAGGCACACCGACCGGCTGACGAATGTAGCCAGAGACGTGATTTTTCTGTGATACAAGGAATGACATCGAACGTCAGATCTCGCCAATCAATCGTAGTCAGTGTAAATGGAAACTCATCAGATACCGCGGTTACAAGTGCAAGTTGTCCGATTTTTCCGATGAAGAAAGCTCATAATTTTCAAGAAAACCTCAACATATTGTTACTCGAAGTAGTCAACGTTTGATGCAACACATTACGCTCACCTCCGAGAACCATTCTTCGACCCTTTCTCGGACATCCTTATCATCTTTATTTATGCGATAAGGTTTAAAAATTTGGGGAAGAATTTTGTTTGCGTCGTTCACGTTTTCAACTGAGTGTAATACCATTTTACCATAAATTAATCATTTTTTGCCTGTACCAATTTGTATTTATCAGTTCTCCTGGTTTTAGTAGCTCATGGTACTCCATACCCTCCTGGGCCCACCACACACAGAGCATTCTCTTTCGGCAGAAACGATTTGGCTTTGCAGTGGATTTTTACGAAGAAGTATTTTACAAACGGTTTGGCAGTTCTCAATTTGTATAACCGCTCATTTCCCGAGCTTCTGGATTTTTTTCTACGGAGTTTAAACAATGGGACATTATTGCTTGGAACAGATTTGATGTTTGTGCCCATTTTTGTTGTTTTTCGGTTACGTCTACATCCAACAGCTCCTGCAAATCCTCATTCTGAAACCTTTTCTTATTGTCCTTCAAGAGGAAATAACAACTACTGAATAGCCTAAAACATCTCTCACTCATCTCTCAGTTACTTTAGTTTTAAAAGAACTACGCTAACATATTTGTAAGGTTTAAAGTTAAATAACAGAAATGATGTGTACATTAAATCGGAGCATAAAACATCATCCGGATGATTTGATCTCATACAACAGGTAGTAAAATTGGCCAAACGCAACTCAGGTTTTGAATTTTATAATTTTAGAAAGCCAACAGATTAGGTTGGAAAATCAACAGGTTGACTAACTGTTTTATTGAGTTGTTCTGTTAAACTATCACAAAGCAAAACGCGTTTCTGGTTGTTTGGACTTGAACTCAACCAAGTTATTCAGGTCAATTGCTGTGCAATAGGTCTGACCGAGTTGTGGGCACCCTGTCAACAATGGTTTGTTAAATGAGCTGCACCAAAATGTTGCCCACTTGTGGGTTCATGTACCCTGCATCCCTTCCCTTGCGTATACAAACTCTCCGTACCATTTGAGCAAATTATAATTTCATCAACTCAAACTTTCTGCTTCACAATTTCATATCCAAAAACTTTCGACAGGTTCAACGCTTTACAGAAAGTTCACTGGCACTAGCAAGTTTCCCCTTCAAGGGCCCGGACCAACTCACTGACCGATCCGATCACGGACCCGAATCCTGGCCGGCCCGATTCGGTCGAGTTCGATCCCTTTGCCCACTCCAAAGAATTAACATCTTTTTCCGATTTGCGTACCGATCATTTCCCCCAAAGGGGCCCTGTGGTGGGGTCGGAAAGTTTCACCCGGACCTCCGTCAACGCACCATCGGCAGCAACCCGAATATTCCCGGGGGTGTCGCTGTCTGGCGCTGAAACTCGGCCCTATCGCCCACTCGGTGCGTGTTGGGATTTTCTCGCAAAACTTTCGCAACTTCCGCAGCTATCCGAGCGCCGGGGTTCCGGTCCCATCGGCCATCAGCAGCAGCAGCAACAGCGAAATGATCATTTGATTTTATTTATTTATTTATGAACCTTAACACTCACTTCCCGTTAACGCGGCAGAACGGGGAGCAGAGAGTGCGCGGGGCGGCAAACGATCGGCAGGATTGGCCGAAGGACCCAAATCGAGGGTCACCGCCCAACCCCCAGTTAAATTTTCGTAATCCCCGTGTGTTGTGCCCGTTATTATTCCACTTACCCGATGGTCCCGAAGTGTTGTCCAGGAATTGGCCCATTTTCCACCTCAGCCTGACAGCATCGCATCCGTTAATGCGGGTGCGGGTTGTGGGGGCCAAGTTTAAGGATAGGTTTTTGAAACCCTCCCCACCAACCCACGGGCGTTCTGGCCCCGTCGTCGACCCCCCGAGAAACGAAGGATAAACGAATTGATTTTAAATCAATAATAAAATTATGCTTTATTGATATTAAATCCAACCCACATCATCATCGCCATCGTGCGAGTGGCACGAGACAGTTTACGATGGGTTTTCTTCGTGCCCACGAGGACGGCTCCCCGAACCGCCAGTCCCCGGGTTTCCGCGTCGCCCACGGGAAAATCCTGAATCCGGCATAGCCACATACGTTGCCGATCGTCGAGCATATCCATTACAGGAAAATTCGTAGAACGTCTTCGATGGAATCACGTATGAAGCATGAAGCTGGTGCGCCCGCGACTTGCCAGCGCGGTGACTTTGGATCTTGAAGGTCGGAGCTCCTCGAATCCTGCCAAACCACCAAACCCCCCTCGGCAAGTCAACCGGTTTGCCATCTCTTCAGTTCAATCTCTTTTCGGGTTCGGAAGGTTTCCTTGGGTGTCGGGAATCGTGTCTTCGATTTCGGGGTTTTTGGGCTGCCTGAAGCCGAACGCCTGCCGCCGTTGCGGCTGCTGATGATGATGTGATAGAAAATATATCAATTTTTGTACGTTAGATCCGCTCCAAATCGTCGCCTATCGATCACCGAAAGACGTCGTTGGCCCGGATGGCTTTGCGGTGCGGGAAATTTTGACATTCTTCCTGCTTTGACCCACCCACAGAGGAGATGCCGCGCTCAGCGTGGGGTCTCCGATGACGATGTTGCCTGTCGATTTCGCTGGCGTCCCGTGCGGGGCCTGAAAGTGGATCAGCACGTCACCGGCAAGCTCTACGCTACTCTGGGCCGCGAAGAGGTGGCTCAACCGATTGATGGAAGCGTAAGAAACGGCCACGTGAGGCACCCGAGAAAGCTGGCGAAATGGCGATGACTTTGGCCACCACCCGCTGTCAAAGGACCGGTCGGCACATTAGGGCCGACGTCTCGCCATATTTAAACGTCAATTTTGGCAGCAGGCACGAAGAAAGGCTCGAACTCAACGGCGAACGTCAGCTTCATCACCAACAATCAGCATCACCGCGAAGAGGAACACCACGAAGCACGTAAGGAATCTGAACCTGGACGGACGAAAAATATTCCCCAAAAACACTCTTCAGCACACACGTGCGCCCGCTGACACTTGGCCCGGGAAATTATGTGCGGAAAATGGGTGGCAGTCAAGGCGTCCGAAGGCGTCCCTTCGCCACGGCACAATCCTACATTTCGATCACGTTTCGGCCAACTTTTATGAACCGCTCAGAGTGCAGCTTAAATTTCTTGAATCGTGAGCAGAAAAATGTGTTCCCAGCGAACGTTGGAGAGCGCGGCGAAAATCAGCGCCCCCCAGCCATCTTCGACATGGAAGCGTAAACTGCAAGCCGTCCGGGCGGGGACTTGGCCGGGGAAAAGTTCGTTTCGCCAGCACAAAAAACACACGCGACTGAGAATTTTATCCAATTGTCAGTGATGCTGTCGGCGGAATTAATGATGACGGAACGGATTCGATCGACCGGGCTGGACGCGCGATGGCTGATGGAGATAAATGGACATCCGATCCAGTGCGCCAGTCCCGGGTGCTAATGATGCGAATGGTTCAGCTTGACGTTCAAACGTTTCACGGTTTTCGCTTCCCGATCGACCGACGGTGTGTTGCGCTTGGCAAGATGGTGTCGGCAAAACATGTTTCATTTCATTATGTCGAGTTTTTCCAGCGAATTTCCACTGGACGGTGAAACGGAGGCAGAACCGAGTCGGTGTTGCGTGAGGATGTTGCAATGAATTGCTTCAAGCAATTACCGTTTGATCTGGTTAGGTGAACCTTTTCGGGATGGTTTGAAATTAATAAAGCAGAGGAATCCTCTAGAATGAGAATGAGTAGAACTTAAAACTTTTGGGAAATTGTCGAACGCCAGTTTTATGTTTCTCTGTTTGAAACTACAAGCATGAGTCCGGCACTGTAGTAGCGCTCTTTAGCAATTTTGGTTGGTTTGAGGTCCTAAGAGCAGTCTTTAGCTCCCATTACTATTCAAATACCTTAAAGTGTGTGTTTCGTTTGAAGGGATCGCCTAAAATTTTGGTCATGTAATTAAAATTGAGTATTTTCTTTTCCTCTTTTTCTCCAGCTGCATACATAGACAAATCTGATGGTTTTACGACTCGAGCAGGACACAAACAATTTACTGGTGGAGAAGCAATCATTTTCTAGGTTTGATCCACATACTTGTAACGATTGTCGTTGTGCCTTGTTTATTGTCATCCCAAAAGCAAGTCGCACGCCTACCATTAACTTCAAAATATGTACGAGGCAGTTTTGGAAAATCAAGCGAGTTAAGATGCTCTGTTCGATAATTTACTGTTTTATGTAGTTATTTTTTTGCTGTTAATATAACGCATATACTCAGCAAGTTATGGTCGTTGCCATTTAGTTATATGGAAACATTTTGTCAGTCAGTTGATTTGTGGTAGACATTAGATTACAGAAGTCAGCTGGTGATATAATAGAATTTGTTGACATATCCTTATGTTTTCATATGTTTCTTTTAAGATCTTTACGTAAATTGTACGTTTATTGATTTTTATAGGTTAGGCCATATACATTGTAAAAATATCAGCAAATAGCAAATTTATGACGAGCACAATTCAAAAATATTAAGGATGTATAAGCACCATCAAGATATAAATGAACGACCTTCATCCGTATACTTGATTTATCTGTGAAAAGATGGATTCTGCATTGGGAAAGCTTGCCGTGTTCCTGAAGCATCCAAATGCGAAAATAAATACTCTACGATTTACGTTGAATACGATCGACGAACTCTGACTAGCACCTCTTGACTCCTGAAGTGGCTGCGCTCGATGTTGCTTAACTCCTGATCAAAAATGCTGACCCCCCAGCCAGTAAGTCTATGTTACACTCAACAGCGCCATTTCGTCAGCTTAGGAATTCTTCCGTTGATTATTCCTCTAGACTAGGGCAGTTCAATCTGTTAAATGTTATGTGTCATATTTTGCCTTTAATCAAACGCCAACTATATTTCATATCTGTCTCTGTCTTTTCGAGTTTGTATCGTGCTAAAATTATGAGATTGCGTGTTTAGTCAAACGTAGCGGCTCGTTGACATTTCATCAACAATAAATATTAATAAAGCGCTGAACTACACGAAAGAATTCCCTTTATGCAAAATCTAGACAGACTCGGAGCACCAGTACAATTACGCACGGGCCATCCACAATATTTGGCACAACCACCGTCAGCTTACTGGAAAATTTGTCATGCGAGAAACAGGATTGTTGAAGAAAATAAATGGACGCGTCCACCCACAAACCGCTGGCCATGAAAATCCGATTTTCCTCCGGGTCAACAAAAAAAAAGCCACCATCGGCCAGAATCGGCTCACCTGGGTCAGAACAGCACCGGTCGGTGCGCCGGAGGTGGACACTGTTTGTATGTACAGCGATTGCCACTAATTCCACCGCCACGCTCGCTCGGCTCCAGGACCAGCATGCGGTGCGGTTTTGCATAATGATGGTGCCACGCAAACAAAATCATCATCAGTGATGCTCCTAATCTGTACACTAGCCCCAGCCGCCGGTCCCCAGTTCCGGCCGGTGGTCTCACTTTGTCGTGCGCTGCAGAGAACGCGTTAATTGTGGTGATGGATCCAAAAGGGAAAAAGCAACTCACCAGTAACAAGCAAAAAAAAAATCCGACCGGGACCGAAAAACACCATAATAAATAAGCTACGCCAGGGGAGGCGCAAAAAATTCGCACATTTTGCTTATCAGCAACGCGCCCGGAAAGAAGCCTCACGCGAATGCAAACAAAACGCTCGACGCGGAAACCCATTTTCCCGCGCTTTCGACCAACCGGCGGGTCCGGCGATCTTTTTCCACGAAAATATTTCAATTCAAACGCGTTCATCGCTCAGCGTTTCGCGCGCCAAACTCGCGCGACCGCACGATCTGTCCAGCTTTAACGAACCCGGGAATTTTCCTTCCCCACTTTCGGCGGAAAAGCTTGTTAGGTGGATACGTGTGTGGGGTGTTTGATGGACCGTGGAATGGACCGTGGTGCGACGGACGCGGATTTTTGACCACAACATTCATTCCAACACCGCGCAACCCGGGCCCGGTATAACCAACTCGCCGCATACACAATAACGGACAGTCCCACAGCCCCCCTGACTCAGCCCTACTCACCTTGTATCCTTTCAGGTTATCCACCACGCAGGCCAGCAATGCGTCACGGCCTATCGTTACCGTGATGTTCGGGATGGGTTCAGCAAACCGCGGAAAACTGGCCTCTGTGAATAAGGGGAAAAAAGGCAACGAAGGGTTAATGAAGGAGGAGTGTGAAAATGAAAACAAAATAAACTGTCTCCAGCAACAACAACAACAACAACAACAGGAGCAGCACTGACATCATAAAGTAAGCCTTTTTTAGACCCAAAAAAATATCCTGCGGCCCAGCAAGGCCTTCCAACCATCGGCGATGGGAATGCGGCCGAAAGAAGATTATTTAATTAGAAAACAGTCGTATGTCCGTGGGTGTGCGATTCCCAATCCTCAACATGCGTCGGTGTGTATTTTGTGGTGTTCATGTGCCGCAGCTGCTCCGAAGGCTGAGCCCATGTTCCAGACTCTCCGCTTGGCTCCGAGAGCCCCAACTGGGAGCATACTTTTGGACCGAGGACCATTGTCCGTGGCATAACAAAAATATGCAAACATTGCTGGGGGGGCTCCGGAAACGCCATCACCGCGTTGTGTGAATCCCATGATGGGTTCCGGTGTTTACTCGGCACTTATTCCCGCTGCCTTCGCCGCGAACCGGATGTTAAATGAATATTTAGACAGGTTCAAGGGCAAATGTTCTCTCCGTGTTTTTTGGCGACGGCCGTGAGCACCCGAAGTAAGTAAATGAAAATGGTTGGCTTATGCTTTTTCGAGAGGCCCCCGCCCCCTCAACCCTTGACCGCCGGGGGTCGCCAACAAGATTTATGCCACACGGGCCCCACCTGGACTCATTTGGGGCGCTGGTTTTGAGAGAAAACATAAAAAGCCGGCTGTTCCACGGTGGCCTCCACTGCGGCCAGGTTTATGTTTTCCTTTCTTTTTCCTCCGTTATTTTATATTCGGATCTCGGCTCTCAGGAAGCAAAGATTAATTTTCCATTCCCGTTTTTTTCGGCCCCCCCACCATGAACAAGTTGCTACACCAGTGTCCGCGGTACGTGTTGACCGATCGACAGACTCGGGTTTAAAGATGAGATTCCATCAGCAGATAAAAGATGGTCCTGTTGAGCGAGTTGCTGATTTGGGCTTTATTTTGAGTGTGAAGGTCAGTTTCAACAGTGTGCCTTGATTAGGCCTAATTGCCGGGGTTGGGCCGACCCACCAACTAGAGAATATTTTATCCGATAAACTGGAAAGGCCGCGTAGGATGGATTGCCGTTCCATCGGCGTGTTTAAGACCTTTAGACTTGTTGTTGCCACATATCGCCACGTACTTTCTCCTGTACTCACCATTATTAAAATCGCCGGGATTTTCGTGCATGTGAGATTGTTTTGCTGAAACGAGACCAGAGCCAACAGATTAGTGTCTTGTTTCTAGGAACGTAACAAAAATAATACAGAAGTGGATGAAAGAATCAAACATTTAATGGCAACCGTGCACATTCTCACGCACTTATGGATTAACTTCAACCGAAAGAGACAGAATACTTTCAAAAAATGGTTGCACTATTTTATTTAAATTCAATAATCACAACTCAGGTAAGGCTTTGCGATGTTTCGTTCATTAATCATTAGTCATTAATAGTCTCACGTTATTCGATAATTAATTTCATAGTCGAACTTCTATTGGTAAGTGGCCAGAAATGCTCCAAGGAACGGATCTTCTCTTTAATCTAAGATTATAGACCCAGTTTGGGTGACCGATTGTGTTTTAAATAACTCCAGAAAGTCACATATTAAATTTTTGAGGAATTGCATATCTTCTGAACAAAATTTGTGTTTTCTGCTAGCCTTGATTGGAAAATGAAAGTACAGTGGCCAGCAAAACAAAGTTTAGCTAAAGAAAACGTAACACTGACTACTATTGCCTGGTAGATTGTTCCATTATCCTGTTACAGGATAACAAATTTACAAGACTCTCCTTCCGAATGAGCCGCAATTTTGAAAAATCTGCGTTGTTCAAGTATTGCTTTGCATTCATTCAATACATCTGAAATATTAAAGTCAAGAGCTGGTTTAATCACAGTGTAATGTATTTGCAATTTCACAAACAAGGCAACTCATTTCGAGACTGAAACATTGATCAGGAAATCAAACGAAAATTAATGTTCCGATAATTCGTGTTTTTTAATATTAAATTGATTGGAATCATTTGTGCAGCTGAATCCAGGTGAAATTCTATCTTTTCATATAGATAAGAAAATGAATCAGCAGGAATCAGAATCGACAAACCGTTTAGTTTGTGAGATTTCGATTTGAACATATGTTTGAGTGGGCAAATATCTTTTTATGTTAACTTGTAACATATCTGTAATAGTAGAAAGTAATAAGTGTGCCATCTGCTCAAATTGTCTGCGTGGGGTCATCGTCTAATCATCTTACGTTTACGAGACCATCGATCAAGCATCATAAACTACGCTGAAGTGGCGCTGTTTTGCCAAAAACCATGGACCCTATTTATAGCGCTGTTGCCAGAGCGGGAAACATGACGATCCGTCGAGTGAAACAACCGGAAAACCAGCGCCTTCGAAGGACAAATTGTAAGGAGGGGTAGCGAATGTTGACGGATCCGTCGTCGGAATGTCGATGCGTTCCGGTGTCGGTTTAATACTTTTATTTTCATTTGCGGACCACCTTTCCACAAATTGTTGCGCGTCATACGGAGCCACTTAGTTCACACCTTGTTGGTGAGGCGTTTTTTCGCGCCTTCGCGCCTTGCGGCACCTACGCCAAAACCGCGCGTTGTGGTGTAGGAAATTTGTCGAAAATGTGTGCTTCTTCAGGTGCGTGCTTCCCGTGGCATACCACCTTGTTGCAGACGGAGACGGTGGGCGCGCCGAAGGGCGTCGAAAACATAATACGCTCAACATAAGAAGCTTTGGCGCTCGTTAGGCGAAGAAAAAGGGCAACCAAACTGTCTGCTCGGCATCGGAATCGAATCTCCACTTCCGATGCGAGCCGAGCGCGTTTGACCTACCTTTGCACGCGGCTACACAGCGTAATCTTTAGCAGGATACGAATTGTTTCCGGTGTACCGGGGCGCAACCGTTGGGCAGGGCAATTACTTTGGCACCGAAATTCCACGTTCCTCGGGCCGTTGTGGGGTTTGATCGGAAAAGCCGATCGAATCACCAGCAAACAACAAACGAAGAAATATACCTTTTTGCCCGAAACTTTCGTCCTTTCGTAAAAAACCCTCGCGTTCGTCGTTGCGTAATGGGGAAATCGGAGGTTTTTTCCTGTTTGCAACACACTCCAGTTTGCCGGCGCTCGGGAGATCGGGTCTGAAAAGTTTACTTTTTCCCTGCTGCTCCCCGGAGAGAATGCCTGGAGCCCTGGAGGTTGGTCGAAAAATGATGATTCTGGTTGATTTAGGGGGCCAAATATGGATTTCGTAATGGCGTAACACACACAGAAAACCCACACAACTGAAAGATAGTTCCGAACGCAAACAATGGGGCCCCGATAGGATCGGTTCGCAAAGATTCGCCTAACTCCATCAAGACGTTCCGGGTCCGCAGGGTGGTAACTTTTCCGGTATCATCGATTTTTAAGCCTTCACAACGGATTCGAGGCAGGTCCAGGGAAATGGTCCCGGGACGACGGCGAAAGGTTTTTGTGCAAGCTTTCAGGAAAAAGCAATAAACCGGTGAAAGAGTTATCATCGGCTCGGTTCCCCTGCGGTCAGGTAGGTGGTGGTCAGGACGACGCCGAAGGATCGAACCATCCCTACGACCACCAGAATCAGCAGTATTTCTGCCGTAGGCAAATGCTCCATGTGCTGCGGGCACCCCACGAGCCTACGGAAAGGGTCCAAATGTTGATGGAATGGCAATTTTAATGACGCAAACACGGCGCAGCTCAAGAGCTTCGAGATCGTGTAGAATGCCCGCCACAAAACGGGTCCCTTTTCGAGGATAAAAAATGACTTATCGAACCAAGAGCTGGGCCCAACGGTCAAGGCGACCAATAACGATTACTAATCTAATCTTTTCATTATGCTCCTGACCACAAGCACCCGTGGGGGTTTCTGATAAACAATTTGTTTACCCACAAACACGCAGCCACACACCCATACACACGTGTTGGTGGGAAAGTTAAATACTTAACTCATCTGTCTATTACACTTTCAGCAATACTTTATGGCCCCGGCCGGGCCGTAATCCAATTTTTCATCCCGCTTCCGGAAGGCAAACAAACATGCTTCAGTGTTTATTATGATGCACTGATCGAATCGCTCGGCCCACCATTCAGCCAACACCAATCCGGCCCGACCCGGCGTTCGATGTTGTTCGATGGCTCGAAGGCATTAAATTTGCCTAATCCAAGCGTAAAGCCGAACCGTGGGAACGATCGGACTGGCCGAGCTTGGTTCCCTTAATGGCCACCCTGGGAAGTGGTGCCACAGTTGCTCTCATGCTCACAGACTAACGTTTGCATCCTGCGCATATTAATGGAAAATTCTGCCTTTTTGTGAGGGTGTGCGCTCCTCGGTTGGTGTTTTTTAAATATCGCTTTTCAGAAAGTCTGTACTCTTCGATCGAGCAGAAGGATCCTATTTCTGGGCTGGCGGCAGCCAAAGAGAGTGCCCAGAGAAACTGCCGATATCACAATGCATCTTTTTCTGCCAAAGGGCAGGTATTTTAAAATGCATGTTTGCCGTTCTTCGGCGATAAAACGTTGCCACATTCACGTTTGCCGATCTCTTTCCAACGGCGCCCGTAAACGCTGGCCTCTTCATTTCGCATAACCGACATGGGAAGCAAGTATTGATTTTTTTAAAGAATATGCTAAACAATATTTCGCAAAAATTGGCTTTGGTACTCGGTATTTCCGAAGCTTTATATCCGTAAAACAACGGGAGAGAGAGAGCGTTTAGAAGGACAGCTAAAATAAATTTTTCTTAGGTCATCTATCAGGTGTAGCAATTAATTCAAGCGCTTGTACAATAGATGGCATTGCTCATTAAATATAACTTTTTTTTAATGAAATATGTGTTGGTAGCTGGTAGCTAGGTATTACTATCATTGCGCATCTAACGCAGTATAGATTGTTTGGTCAAAGTGTAAACAACAACTGTTTTGAGCATTTGAACATGTCAAGTTTTGTTCCTGATGAAGCGTTTTTGCGGGAATTACTTTAATATGACGAAAAGTGTTACCGAAAGTCATCATATTTTTATGGATGTTTATAGAGAATATGTTCTAGAATACGCCTGAGTCCCGTGGATATTATTAGAAAAATGGTTTTATGGGTTCCACATGAATTGAAAAAAGAGACATTGAAAGAAGGAAAACAATTTGCGAATTTCTGCTTGCGCGGCTGAAAAGAAAGGGTTTCTTGTACCGAATCGTCACTGGTGATGAAAATGGCAGTTATTAGAAGAATCCCAAACCCAAAAAGCCCTGGGCACAGCCTGGTGAACCATGTCCATCGAAGCCAAAGCGAAATTTTCACTTTTCAACGGTTGTTATGTGCATATGGTGGGATATGAAAGGTGTGGTGTACTTTGAACTTTAAAAACCTAATAAAATTATTGAAAGACAATCCCATCAACAACAATTAATGCATTTGAAGCAAAGCCCTGGCCATAAAACAACGAGAATGAGATAAAAGACATGATATGCTGATTTTTCAAAATGACAACGCTCGACCCCACATCCCAAAACCGGTCAAAACCTATCTCGAAAATGCCGGATGGGAACTGTAAACTTCCCCGCCGAGTTCACCAGATGTTGCTCTTTCGGACTAGTATTTGTTCCGTTACATGAGTAACAATTTGACAGCATTCATTTCTTATGAAAGTATCGAAAAATAGGTCTCTTAGTAGATCGCTCCTAAAGATAAGAAGTTCTATCGACATTGATTCGAGGAACCTAAAAGATGAGAGAAAGTAGTAGCTAACGACGGACAATACTTTCATTAAGGTAGTCATACGTTTTGTTGTTGTAATTAGGTCATAAACGTCGAAAAAACGCACGAATTAATTGCCACACCTAATACATAAAATGAAAGGCAACACTAAAGATGTTTAATTGTAAATTGTATCACATATTTATCCATTTTTTCAGTATGTCTCAACCATAATCACATGGTTGTAAGTTTTTTGCACATGTTCGATTTTGAGGTTATGATTATTGATGAATGATTTTGGAATTTATTTTGAGTTGCTAACCCTTTAAATTTTATTTTAAGCAGTTAAAGTCTATAAATGATGCTTAAAATAGAAATCCGAATCCCAAAAATATGATTTGAACAGAACAACTGAAACGATTAATTTGAATCAGTTCGCTGCTCAAACCTTCGCTAATGAAAAGTTGCCACAAACCATAGCTCATACAAATCAAACATGAATTAGATTAAATATGTTAACTATAATAAATATGTATCACTATAGAAAAAAACACTTAAACAGTTTACAGTACAGTTAAAAGTTTACACTTTGTTAAAAGTCCAATAAATTTATAAAAAATAATAAAAATTTCCATAGTTTTTACTGCATAGCATTCATAATTTTCAAAGGCATGATTATGCTGCCTTTATGAAAAAAAAATGGCGTTATCTTCGGAATGACAAAACATTCATAATTTTATCTTTTCTACAATGCATTTTTGAGAAAATTAACGAATCCGATGTGGAAAGGCACAAGGGTTCGGCAGCGTTTTTGGTGTTGTTCTGGGAACGGGAGAGAAAACTTTAAGTATCCCTCGGTGAAAACATAACGCAGGAAGACGATGTATAATTTATATAGCGGAAAAGACGGTCAAAGCCTGCAAAGAGTTAGCATCGTTTTTTCCCCCTGAAGCCACTGAAGGTGAAACGGTTTCCGCTATCAGCAGCTCACCGGATCCCGGTCAGTTGAACGGCATTGCCGTGGCATAAGGTTCTGTTCGAATAGCCCCAGACCGAAAACCCCGAAAGAAGTGTCCAAACGCGAACAAACCATGACTGCGGCACCGGCACTTAAGATGCACCGTGCGAACTGCCCAGTGATCTCTAGGCCACCGGGCCAGAGTGGCCACCGGGTGTTCGTGACAGCTGCAGTCTTTTCCAGCACTGAAACTGTGATCTCTGTGACGAACGACCACCGGAGGACGAAAAAACCTATGCGGCTCGCTTCAAAAGACCCCGTGGCACGAAAAATGGTCACATGCCGGAATGGCAGTAAGGCGCGAGAGACCAAAGAAGACGAGCGAAACCGAAAATCTGCGCGCTTAAATTTATGAGCAACGTTATTATGGTGACAGAATTTTCTGTCCGTTTTTACATAAAAATAGCGGATGCTGATGGGGGAGGTGGCTGACCCACCCACCACAGATAGATGAAGTTAGTGTGGGAGGCGAAAAATTAATATTTCCTCTCTCTCGCCACTCCGTAATCCCGGGCTGCCGTCGGTCTCCCATATAACGGCCAAAATCAAAAGCTCCAACTTCCGATGCTCACGGCGACTTGAAACGTCGTCTACACCGTGTAGACGACGACTGGGAAGTTCTGGCATCACCTCCGGCATGAATTGTAAGTCAGAGCAGAAAGAGAGGCATACAGAGAGAAACACTGAACGAGAGAGAGATGGAGCGAGAGTCGCTAGGACGCAAAGCGCAAGAAATGAATGTGCTTCTGGCAGTTCTTCTGGTAGCACTTCTGCTGAACTTTCGCTCACGCGCTCACCAAGAACAAAAAGCATAAAATGTCTAGCTTGAAGCATGGGTGGTGAGAACAAAGACGGAAAGTCCGAAGCTCCCCGCAATGGAACAAGTAATCTTTTATTCAACAAACCCTGCCCTGCATATCCTGATGCTTCGAAAAGTTGACATCGTACCGAACGAGGGGAACTGCGCGGGGGACATCAAGCACAATCTCTGCCGATGTCGGAAGACAACAGATGCAACGACAGGGAAGAAGCGTTTTTTGAGACGCTCCCGACGCCTCGAGGCTACCGAGACGCTCCAGAAACACGCCGACTCCTAGACCCGCCGGCCGACTCGGCAGACGGACCCGCACACAGGAGGTGGCAGGAAGTCGGGGAAGAGGAAAGCCCTACTGGTCTGAAGCATCTTTGCAAAACCCATGACTTTATGAGTGACTAGCGGACTGCGGACTGGTTGACTACTTCGTCTACTACTTCTGCCGCCCAGACGCTGCCGCACGACTGCGGATGGGATGTTGAGAAATTGATCTCTTGATTTATGGCACCTTCTCGGGCCAAACGATGATGAAGTGGTGTCAGAATGGACAGAGAATATTAAAAAACGACTCCTCAAGCGGTCCCACCCGAGTGCACCGAGCTACCCGAGACCAAAACGGTTGTTTTTAGGGCTGCCAGACCGTTTTTAAAGATGACCAGCCGTTTGTTCAGACAACATCCTAAACGGCCCAGCAGTTGTAGGTTGAAAATGTCTTTTGTCTAGATGAAAGAGAAGTAACGACAGCTTCCGGCAACGATGAAATGGACACAACAAAAATAATTCAAGAAAAGTATTCGCAACGTAACAACACAAGATATAACCAAAAAAGGTACCTCCCTGTTGTGCCGCGAATGTGTCTCGCAAGGCTCCGGTGAGCTGGTCATATGATGAGAAAGCGGACAACGAACCAGTCAGTGAAGACATGTTTCGTTCTGTTCCGAAGGACAAAAGAGATTCGGCATGACTTGGAACGACTACATTAATAGTAATATTAAAATAACGGACGAAGACATTCGATCGACAGCGTTGGAAGAAGTTTCTTGGAGACACCAGGACCATTTGTGGGATGTATCATCGAATTAGTAGATGAGTTGGAACATACCTCTTTATTTCATGATGTGCGCGGCTTCAATTGGATTCAAAACAGTTCAAACTTATTGGGTTGGTTTTAAAATTAACATGAAATAATTAAAGCAAATTAACGGACATTCTTCAAATAACGGAGTTTGATTTGTTTCGCTGTTCACTAAATAAAATATGGTTAAATGACAAGCGCTTCTTGCTTTTGGAAGAAACATTAAGATCGTAGCAAGCTTTTGGTCAATGAAGTTGTGTACATGCTCGACTTGAACCTAACAGTGAGTGTCGAAATTTTTAATTCTGGAGTTTGAACGAGTAATAAAATATGCAGCATCTCCGTACGACTATGCTTATTCCAATATATTTAAATTATTTTATACAGTAAACCTGAGTGAGTCAAACATCGTATGAAGTTTTGAATTAGGTGGGTTCGACAGTCTGTGCAAACAAAACTAGGACATGACAACCAGCCAACCTTTTGAAATTAAATGCCACACTTAAGTTAAAGTTTAAAGTGTTTTAGTTTGGATAATAAACGTAAAGTTTTTCTCAAAAGCGATTTATCAACAAACGCAGCAAAACCACAATCTATTCCTGTGTATAGCAGAATGTTGTACGGTCGATTATGGCTATCGATTTCAGTTATTGAAATAAAACCCTTACTTTCAATCGTACCTTTAAGAATGTATTCCATTAGTTTTGGCAGAAGAAAAATGTAGAGCCCTCTTCGCAGACCTTTGGCAGACCGAGCAACACCACGATCCAAAGGGAACCTCAACGATAAATAAACGTACCTTGTACCGAACCAAAAGTGAACCCAAGTTGGGACTGATGGTTCCCGAAAGCAAATGAATGTTCTTGCGTAGTCATTAATCTCCCGGTAGGCCCGATTCCCGATATAGGCACCGATCGCATTAAAGTGGATAGCTCAATTTTGTCGTCCACGCTCTCGAAGGGGAAGTACCAGTTCGCCGTTCGAACCACTGTTTCGACAATGTCCTGCAGCATCATTCGAGAGACGTTCTGCTAGCGTTACGGCAGGGCTTTGTTGCTCCACGCCCAAACGATTTGACCTAATCCTTCGGACGGAACCGGCAAGCACATGTCACACCGTTGCCAATGGTTATGTTATTAGGGCGTTATTTTTTACTCTTCCTTACTTTCGGCTCCTTCCCGGCACGATACATGCCCCCCGCCACACACCCTTCGCTTTCGCTCGAGAAAATAGAACCTCTGGGCTCCGAAGGAACCGAAGGAACGCCAAGGAATATCGAGTAAATATTTATAGAGCCGCCCTCCGTCTTAAAGTCCGGTATGATTGTGCTACACGGGTTCCACTGCCCTGCCGGTGTCCCGGTAAAGACCGAAGAGGCAATTTTGAGCCGAAATGGTTGGGACGTCCTGGTCCAAGCCCTCCGGACCAAGGTGCGAGACGGCCCGCCGTTCGAGTCTCGGATCGAACTCGGGTCATAAAAATAAATTCCTATTGTGCTTCACATCCAAAGGGCCCGCCCCAAATCGTTCCGGGTTTCTCTTATGTTTTGCCCCTGGGGAGAAAGCCCAGCAACGATTCTCGGTTCGGCCACGTTCAATCGAAATCTTTTTAGGTTCGCTCCCGATCCCCGGGCTCAGCCCTTGACCATTGGCTAGCAAATAAAATAAATCGTCAGAAATTGCATCATCGTCGCTAGAAATAAGTTTGCAGTAAAATAGTGTTATTTATTTTTAATGGGACACCATCCGGGGCCCAGTCCTTTTGGAGCATTTTAACTTCTGGCTCCAACTCCCGCACACGAGCAGCATTAAATTGCTTCACTATCTTCAAATCTTCGACTTCTCTACGATCTCGGCTGGGACCGCCTCGCCACCGAATCGATGGGGGAATTTATGAATTTTTCGTTGATTTAATCTAACTTTCCACAGCCAGGGCATCATAATCGGTTGATGGTTTCGTTCACGGTTAGCTCAAGAATGCTCGACCCTCAGCCCGCCAGACCTCGGCGCACCGAAACAAGCAAACTTTTTATTCCACAACTTCCGAGAAAGCCTTCCAAAGACCCCGGAGCGTGTTGATTGTTGTGGCTTGGGTTTTGCTTCGCCGCTAAAGCTCCCCCACGGGAGTGATTATGGATGAGAAAGGCCAGTACCAGCACCAGCAGCAGCACAAACTTCGGCACGGCCTAACCCGGAAGCGAGCGTGCAGCTGGTTCGGTTCCGGCGGCCCACAACCGGAACCGCTTTTGAATAACTTAGCACAGTTTTTGGGCCAGCTTTTCGACACCTTTCCCGAAAGGTTGCTTTCCCGAGAAATGCGAGCCCGATGGTTGGCCAGTTTCCTGGGGTCCAAATAACGAAAATGTTCCGCAAATTTCGAACCATGTTGGGGGGCGCGTTGGAGCGTGCCGCCGGAACGGTGGAATTAACGCGAACCCATCGATCGGAAGCGCCTTGAAGCCGACTTCTTGTCAAGCGCTAAACGAAGGCGCACCGTTCCAACATGGGTCATAAAATCATTTAATTCCAATTAGTCTGTCATCGATGGTTTGCCCAGCGATAAAAGCTCCGAGCGTCGGCACTCCTCGGCGGTGGAATTCGATTGCGTTTTGTACGACGATGGGTGTTGCGCTGGTGTTACCAATAATTGGTGGCGATAAATTATGATTTTATTTTAATGATTGTTTCCTCGCCTTCAACACTTCCAGCGCTTGGCATTGGAAAATTAACGCGGCCGCGCGCACTCGCACCCGGAAATGGATCCCTGCAGGACACGAAAGCAGGGCGGCCTCAAGAAAGCCCATCAAAAGTAAATAAAATTTCTTACGAACCATCCACACTGCTTTCTGTTGGAGAAATGCGGCCCCGGCATTCGAGGACCTTGGAAGGGAAACGAAAAATTGTTTCCATAAAAAGGAACTCCGAGCTCCGGCCGGGAGTGTCGTGCGTTAGCGCAAGAAGTCTCGTAAAACCGTGATTTAAATGCTATAATTATAATTTGTTCACCGTTACGAGCATGGCTTGCAGCTAACTGGCGCCATCCCTAATTGCATCCCATAAAATGCTTTCATTGCTTCATAATAGCGCCCCAATTTCGTTTGCCACCTTCATTGGTCACCACAATGCGCTCATAGTCATACGAACATGTTGAATGTTTTGCCAACTCATCAAATCTGCGGTGAACTTCGCCCATCGTGCCGTTGTTGTAACTATCGAATCAGATGCGGCTGATCCTTTTCTTTAATGTCGATCCTGATATCAATTAAAACACTTGATATCGAGTCGGGTGCAGAGCCCCCGGACCGGATTATTTGAAGAATGTAGAAATGCTACCTTTCATGTTGCAATTGGTATTAAAATGAGCATAACTCGTTCGGTCACTATGCTGAAGGAAAGTATAATACACGCTATTGAAAACCAACCCAAATATTTCTCGGATCCTGAATAATGTTGCTACCGTTTCGTAATTTAATCACACGGGCACGGCGAGTGCATGGCTTCGCATTTTCTCGTTCTAGATTTAATTCTGGATAGCCGCAAATTGAAACCGAAACTAAAGCCCCAAAGCAGACCTCGTTTTCATCAAATCAAATCACTGCCCGGTTGTGCTGTTTTCGTTCCATTTCTACAAATAAACAAATTTGTCGAAAACCCGTACGATGCTCGCCGGCATCGGCACGTACCGACTGCTCAAGCGTTGATGAAACTTTAGCGTTGTTACCGCAATTGTTTCAAATTCCGATTTTCAAAGATTCATTTCGACGTGCCAACGGGGCCAGACCAGAACGAGATGGTAGCTGAACGTGCCGGAACGCGCGGCGACCAGAAAGAACACTCATCTCATCAAACAGATAGCCATCGCTGAGCGCTGGGTTTGGTAGCTGCCATGTTTTGTTTCGATTTTCAAAGGCGATCATGGACCGGATGCTGGTCACCGCCATGCCGCAACAACCCACAGGGAAACCAGCATCAAATCCTTCGGAAGCGGCGCTGAACAGTGTGGCTTCTGGGTCACAACGTGGCATTTCACAATGATGGCTGCGTTGCCAAGAATGCGTTAATTCAAATCAACCAGGACTATGGCGTCAGTGATTCAGCAGCTCAAACCCGGACTCAGGGTGAACTGTTTGGAGAAAGAAACGCAGAACAAGAAACGCTACCGCTAGGAATGCAAAGTGCAACAAAATGCGTCAAATGGCACCAACGGCGACAACGACTTCTGGTAGTGGAAACGAAAACACCTAATCACCGCTGAGCAATGCCACCACTAATCAAAAGTACATTATGAATCGATTATTAAAATGGTTAGCTATTCGGAATGGCAACAATGTAGCCTTTGCGATTCGTAATGCAGCAAGGCACTGGTTTAAGCTTTCATTTCACTTGCAACACACTTCATTTCTTCAATAAGAACTGCAAGAAAAATAAAATGCCAGTGCATTTTGAAACACCAATCGAGGGAATGCTTTGCCCTAATTCAAGCTTACATTGTTTCTTAAACCTGTAAAATTAAACCTGTAAATAAACCTGCACTATGGGGAAAAGCCGGTTATTATGTGATTTCAAAGACCAATCCGAATAGTTATCCTTCTGCGTTGCATAGATTCCAAGATTTGATCTGTCAAAATGAAAAGACCCGTAAAAAATGTTCTTTTAAGCCACCTTTTGTAGACTTTCATGCATAAAAATCAAATATTTACATTTCGCGTTTCTTGTGGAGTTATGCCGGGAATCAGTATAGAGCTCTACCAAATAAATACAGTTTATCGACTTTGGTGGGGAGCAAAAAAGTTGTTCACGTTGGTCTGGCTGAACTAGGCATTAAAATTAAAATTTAGTTTATTTCGAATATTTTCAACAAGTTTCACGGGCTGAATTTTGCTAGCTATTGCCATTACTATTGATCTTTTGTGAAATAGGTATAAATGACCATACAAAACGCATTATCTTAATTATTTTTTGAAGTACCAGTTGGGTTTCTGTTCTAATTGGGTGATAATTTTGACATGATAAGATAAAACAGGCAATATATTTATGTTTTTTTTCGAATAGTTGAATGTGTCTATTCAGGTTAAAAGCATTTTTTATGTGCAAAACAAGCATAGCTTTGTTGTTTTGTGCAATTTAGGGTATTTAAAATGAACGTGTCAACTAAGGTAAGGTAAGAGTTAGGTGTTTCAAAATTTCAAAATTTCGATTTTTGCAAATTTTATATGTTCGAGCAGTTGTTATGCCGCGTGCCTAAGTTAGGGCGTTATGATACCTTCAAATATCGAAACATGACTAATTTAGTGTTCCCGAACGCGTCTATTGGAGATATAATGTTGAATTTGAGAAAACCACATGTAAAGCAGACACACAAGTTTTTCAAAAATCCGTGGATTCTTCCCTGCAACCATCAATGTCCGCCTGCCGTATCACCGCATACATTTATGCAACGTCCCAGAAATGGGTTCCCATATCAACCGGGAAAATCAATGCAAATGGAGAGCACAATCAGGGGCCAGAGAACGGGAGGGTACGAGGGTGCAAAGGGTGTTGGCTGAAAAACTGAATATCACAGGAACCGGAAAAGGTAGCCGGCCTCATGATGGTAATAATTTGCAGAAAATATATAATTTTCTCACCGATACCATCAACGACCGTGAAACCGCGTAGCCTCTCGAGTGGGCCAATGGAATTCCGTCCCACTTTTCTTCATCCCCCCGCGAGCCCCCTGGGGTCACTCAAATTTCCCTGCACCACAGGCGCGCCAGGAAAGCTCGCAATGGCCGCTGCTGCAGCTCGTTTTTGCGCTGCCTGATAAAATGTGGTCACCGGGTAGGTTACAGTGTGTTCGCAGCGTGTTTCGGGCCCACTCGCCCAGACCCACCCATTTTGGGACGCCTCACTCGACTACACGATGCAGTTACGTTATGTTGGAGAGGGTGTGTACCGCAGCATTTTTTCCCTTAGCTGCACCATCACTATGTCCCAAAGTGGCCATCGAGGCAGCCGATGCTACAATGAACCTCGGCATGAATTTTCCCGAGGCCCCCACTGATGACCAACTGCCTTTTTTCTTCCTCTTGTTATTTTGAAATTTCCCAACCTCGCCAACCAACGGTTGGTCGGTACTGGCCGGGCTTCCCCAACGAACGAATGTTCGATTATTTTCGAGAGGCGCCCGCAGCCTTTATTGGCGTGAAATTTTCCTCCATTATGGCGGTGCACGGGAAAACGTTGCACAAGCAGCGCCGATCTGATGCGATCAGCTACAACGACGAACCTTTCAGACCGAACCGAAACGACCTTGTCGAACCTCCGTGACCCAGCCTGCAGACGGAACGGGACGGTGGTAATGGTGGGCAAACATTTTCACCCAAAATCTTGATACGTCATGCAACCGGAAGGCGTCCGGCCCCCGGAACCCGGAGGGCCACTCGAGCAGCTTCGACCGTTGCGAGGTGGCGAGTTCGGTGTTTCGCAAATCGCAAAATGGTACCCGGTGTGGGGTGGGTCGGTCGGTGGGTGGTCAATTAAATTTTATGCTTTTGACACCTCCATGGGTTCTTCGCCCAATCGAAGGGCTGGCGATCGGTCGGTGTACCTTTTCCAGCACCGCAAGCGCTGGCCTTCCATTAGCCCTCGGTGTGTGTCAAGAGTGTCAACGGTGTGCCCGAGCCTTGGGAAGCGTTGGGTTATCGGTGGCTAAGAGGATCATTCGCCGGATGACGCTGCTGTAATGGCGAGAATGGTTCACGACCTGCGGGACGTAACGGAACGGGAATCGTCCCGGTCAGAAAAAAGGTCGGTGCCGCAAACGGGTCTTGGTCCTGTTTTATGATTGCATAAAAACCCCGAACGGTGGTCACTTTTCGGTGTGGTCGTCGAAAGTAATTGAATTGTTGCACCGAGACCAAGAGCACCGAGTAATCGAGCCGTGCATTTCTTCGTTTCCTTTTTTTTTTTGGGCGAGTCTCGCTACTGACACGGTGATGAAGACATTTCTCTTTACCCTGTGCAATGAAAATCTAATGCTGCCGTATTGGACTCCACCTTTTTGGCATGTAAGCATTAATGTTGTGACATATGAAAGTAGATAGGTCATTTTGTAATCGCTTTCAGCAAAGCTACAAACGAAAGTTACGTGTAAAATGTGAGCTCTGGAGCTGTTTTTGTTGGTCACCTTAGCCTGTTGAGTACATATCTTTAATCAAAAATGTCAAAATCAAAATGTCTTGAATTTGTGCTAAGAAAAATCAAAGAGTGCTACAAAGAACACGAAACATTCTTAAAACACCGTTTGTTTGTGAATTATGAATAATAAGCATTAGGGTTAGCATTCGCGGTAGTTTAAATATCTCCTATTTTAACTCTTTCAGTCACAGTTAACTTATTGTAATTATGTTTACATGCAAAGTTATGTTACGTTAAAAACTTTTACGTTACGTTACATTTTACGATTTGATTTTGTGAATTCCTTTTGTGAAGACCGACTCAACCATCTAGTATTACAATACTTTAAACAGAATCAGCTGACCACCTGATAATTAGAGCTGGACAGTCCTGGGCAAAGGTTCTTCTCTGTTTCAGAGTCAATATTGAACGCCGTTAATAAAGCTAACCTAATCAGTTCGGGGATTTCCATTCGATTTCTTGACAGACTCAAAATATTCCGTCAATGGATGTTGGTACAAGGAACGGAATTGTGCTGCCATAGTTTTGCAGCGGCAATCCGGTGCAACCTGCGGCATTCCTTATTTCTCATGCTGTGCCTAATGGTTTATGTTACTTTCCATGTATAATTCGTGCAAGTGTGATTATGAAGACGATACTTTATGCTGCGAAGAAACTCAAAAAAAAAATCATACTACGTCTAGTTACTACGCTCCTTAAAGCGTCATCATTATGCTTATGCTTATGCTCATGTTCCTCGCACAAAAGCTGCATCAATTATTCCGAATTCGAGTAGGGAATTTTTGCTGATATTTAATTTTTCGATGACCGAAGCTACAGGCTGCGATCGAAAATGTAATCGCGTCACATGCGGGAAGAGTTTGAATCAACTTGTTGAACTATTGTTTGCCAAGTCAAGCTGTACATACAAATAAACAAGACTTTAAAGAAACGTTGGACGGAAACATCCGCCACACGAGAAGAAAAACCAAAGATAAAGTCAAACGCTTTAAAAAGTAATCAATCATCGGGCTCCCACATTGTTCATGTATTCGTTCTTGTTAGTCTTACGATCTCTTTAGCTTACATGCCAGATAGTATTTTTATAACAAAAATAATAAAACATGTTCTGTCACAACGTGAAGTTGGTTGATTATTATTTTGTACACTTTGAACAAAAATCTCTTTTCATTCGGTTCTTTTGTTCTATTCAACAAATTTTCTTGTGGTCAAATGATGGCCGATAAAACATCTCATTCATCATGCAAACTGAATGATTCTTGTTTGTAAACCACCATTTAGCTTAATTGAAGTAAAACCTTTCTTCATCGTTAAACATTCAGTTCCTTTCACAACAATTCATTCCAAATGAAAAAAACAAAATATGAGAACAAAAAACCCCTTTTCTTTTATTAAGAAAGAAACAAAAACCCCAGCCCCGCTTTAGTAATTAAAGAGAAACCGTGCCAATGCTTGGCAGCCACCAAAACGGTCATGTGCGAAAAAATGCACGAAAAATTAGAAACATCCATCACCGGCCTGCCCAAGACACCACCTCCGGGGGTCGGAATTTTCTATTTTCATTTATTTCGTTGTTTTCCACCTTTCGCAGCTGACGCGCGCACCGAAGCGCAACAGTCCCATCTTACGAACCAAGTGGATTCTTCGAGCCATCCAGGTTGGCACGTGCTACGGAGCCCAACGGTACTCGATTTCCATTCTGGTGTGCCCTCACGTCTCTTCACGACGTGTTTACAGATGTGTCAAACAGCAACCAGCGGGGCTGTGGGATTACGTGAGGAAAATAAAGTAAATAAACAAACAAATCCATTCTATCGACACCCCGACGCCCCGACTTCCGGATCCGGCTCCAGCCCAGCCCAGCCCAGCCCAGCCCAGCCCAGCATCTTTGTGCGCGAGTTTCCCACGGCCCGGGCTGGGTTTTCCCGGGAACCGTGCCGTGAGCGGGTGACGTTTGCCTTTCGACAAATTTTTCATCCTTTCTGGCGGCAACATAATAAACACATAAAAGCTCAACAATACGAAGCTCGTGGAACACCGGCCGGTGGGGTGGAGGACACTCCGGAAGCACCGAGAGCAGCGTCGCAAGCAATCTTTTAGGCGATGATGACACAGGCCTTTTACCAGACCCGGGTCTCGGCCCGAGATGGTGGCGCGTTTAAGAAAGAACCTCCGAAGGTATCTCCGTCGCGTTGGCCGTCCTTGGTGCTTCCTTTAGTGCTTCGGGATAGACGAGCCGTTCGTTCAGCATTTACATCCACACCCCGGACACCAGGCATCCTGGGCGATGCTGTGGTCGCTGCCGTACCAGCGTGAAGGCAAACGACGATAGAAAAATGTCTCTATCAACAACAATGAGAGTTATTCAATTTCAATTTTTCCCCGCACTTACAACCACGGACCTCGCCCCCCTAAGGCTGTGGGTGGGTAAGCGGGTGTCTTCGCTAAGCTGTCGTCACCGGCGCTGGCGACCCAAAGACGTCTGGGTGTCTGAGGTACGTCTGAGCCTCGTACTGCAACAATCGGTTTGTGGAAATCTTCCGGGATTTGTCTGAAGCTTCCTTCGGCCACACGTCGCCACGGCCACAAACATACACAAACGAACGCGCGGTGGCGACGAATTGAAAAAAGGATCTCCTTCGACACGCCGAGCCGGGCCGCCTCGAAGCAATGCTTACGGGAAAAGGCCGAGGCTAAAAAGGGAGCACACGAACGATGGACGGTAATGTCGTTATGCGCTCCACCCTTCACCACCACCCGTGTTTACATACAACGGCGCCGTCGTCCGTCTCGGGCAAGGATGCATGGAAAAAAAAACTCATTGTCATGATTCTATTATGCGGCCAACCATTCCACACAACAACGCCACAGGCGGCGCCACATTATGTTATTGAGGTTTTCCTTTGGGTGAGCTTTCGGCACCTCTCGAACCGGCGTCGACCCACGGGCCGATCCGCCCATCACCAGGCCCCGGTCCTTCGCCGGAAACCATTCGTCGTCTAATTCGCTTCCGGATTTGCTACAGCTTAAAGTCCTTCCCTTCGCCCGTTTTGTTTGCCCCATCCAGCTCCATTCCGGCTTTAAGTCCGGCAGCCGCAGTGCGATCAAGCGGCTCACATGACGACCAGACCAGGCACTGGATACGGGGAAAGTGGGCCCGTAATCGTCGACCTTCGTCGAGGCGAGCGGGGCCCTCTTCTGGGTGGATTGTTGCATGCGTTCCCGGGGTGAAAAAAGGGGATTTGTTTTGCAAAAGGGCGCCACTGGCACAAAGGAACTAGACGGCCCGGGGTGGCCTTGAGAAGGGCACTCTTGTGCGGTTCCTGTGCTGTCACTTAGCGAAAGTGTCGGAATGGTCCATTTTTGCTCCCCGATCCGACGTCGAAATTGGTTTGCAAACACATTTGGAAACAAATTTCAAGCCCATCTTGGACATTCCTTGGACACTTGGAATGGACACCGTGGACACTGTGACATAGCGAGAATACCGCAAGAAATGCGAACTTACGAAGCAACGGTTTAGTGGCACTGTGGTGTGATAAATTTTACATATCAAGAACCAGAAACCTTCGAGGGGACTGCTGTGGACTTGAAACTCATTCGCTCCAAAATCCGGACTCCGGAAAACAGATGGGCCATAAAGTCGTAGGGAGCTATTCGCGGATTCAATTTATATAGTTTTGCCATCGTTTTGGTTGACTTGTAACACAGTGCGTTGTCTTGATGAACCAAAATTGTTTTCTAACCCATATGCGGTCTTGCCATTGCCATTTCGTCCTTAAAACACTATACAATATTCACAGTTGATGGTAATTCCCTTCACAAGATAGTCGACGAATATTACACCACGCACATTCCAAAATACCAAAGCCATAACCTTTCCAGCAGGTTGTTATGCTTTCAGACGATTTGGACGAAGTTCACCAGTTGTATCTTTTTGATCCCGGAGATAAGTGATGGATCATCCATTGCCACATATCCACACAAAAACTTCCGGTTTATTACGTTTAAACATGACCTAATGCTGCTCAGAATCATCAACACGTTCTTAGCTTTGGTCAACAGTGAACAAAAACACGGCACCCAGTTTGAACTGGGCTTTCGTGTAATCGAATGCTAATGCAATAACTTTGCATTTTTAGATCATTCAAATCGATTTCGTGGATTTTTTAATGTTTTCTTAAGTTAGCAACTCATTTGAACATTCACTGCGTTCTGAATCACCGGTTGATGAGAATATAATGACATTTGAATCGTTTTCTTTTGATGGTTAGTACTCACTGAAAAGATGAATCCAATAAGAATGGCACCATCTATAGGGTGCGTAATCATGACCGGACATATTGAAATTTTAAATAACTCCGCCATTTTTCAGACTATTTTGACAAATGAACAAAATGTATTTAGGGTATAGAATGCCGTAGAATTGACATTTTACTCACACTACAATATCGATCAAAAACCGTTTCCATTCGACACAAAAAAGTGATCCTTTTTTAGGAATTTTTCATTGTTTTTGACAACATCTCGGGCGTAGTAGCAGCAATTTCCGCTGTGATATCTCACATAGCTTTCAGTTCTTCAATGGTCTTCAGTTGGCTGACATAAGCCTTACTCTTCAAATAGCCCCACAGAAAAAAGTCAGAAGAAATCTGACAGCAATAACTACGCATAGTTGAATGTTTTTTTTTTTTTCAATGTACAACGTCATAGAATAGTAATAGCATAGACTAACGTTTCAGAATCTGGCTGATTTTTCAAAATCGACTGAAAAATGGCGGAGTTATTGTAAATTTCAATATGTCAGGTCATGATTACGCACCCCGTATGTGTTGGGCCCGATTCCTTTCAGCCCATGTCTTGTTTGCTTTTCAGTTTAAATAGAGATCATTTCATAGCAGAAATTCAATAAATGGGTCACAGAAAAGGCTTCGAAAACGGCCCAAGGGTACACCCAGTAGTGGCATTGGTGAGTCCTGAGAAACCCTTTCTTGCCCCCTTCTTTGGTCCTTATTTACACCTGCAATTACGGTGGAGTTGCGTTTTCGTCTGCGCTGGAAGATAACGATGTTCTGGTCCCATACCGTAGCCATCCTTACCAGAAACAGAACCCGTACCCGTTTCGGTGGACGAAACATAAGCAATTCGAAAGCGCATTGCTTCGGCCAGAACTTCTGGATGCTGGTTGGATGCTCCCAGTGAGACCAGCTCGCCCACGGGACACGATTTCTGAGCGTCCTGGTAGCGAAACGATCCACCACTAGCCCGTCGTTGCCTCCCCCCAGAGCCTGAGTTCTCGGGGGCGGAACATAAAGAACGGTTTTATTACTTTTATGGCTCGAGCAATGTTTCTTGTTGTATGATAATTAAGTGTGCAGATTCAAGAATCATGAATGCGCGGGCAATGTTTTCCTTTTCGGTCCTCCCATCCGTTCCGTTCGGCAGAAGTGAATCGATAAAGGCTTTCAGCCTCTCGGAACGTTCCTCGCGGGGTCCGTTATTCATGTTGTTCCGAGCATTCCCACGTTCGAACGTTCTGTGTGCTTTCGCTTCTTCGAACCGGGAGTGCAGTATCGATTAAAGCATTTTTGCAGGCAGATGGAATGAAAACAAAATAGCATTAGTGGCCATTCTTTTTCCAAGTTACTGCAAATTAGCATACTGCTCTGAGCAAAAGATAACGCGAATTCAGTTATGAATCGAAAATCTTTATTTATTCTTCTACTTCAATATTTTCTATTTCATCTCGTTCAAAGTGGTCGCCATTTGCTTCAACGCCAGTATCTCCACCAATCTAAGATCTGTTGAAACAGTGCGAAAATGCCTTTCCTGGAATGGTCTTCAATAGTCGTAAGCAAGGTCTATTTCTGCCACTCGTCAATTTCCGATCATTAAATCTTTGATTTGATTGAAGTTTCGCCCGCTAATTGATGAGCCAGATAGTCCGGAACGTTCTGTGTCTTCAATCCATTCTTGCAACACTGTGTACCGTTCCTACAATCGAATTTTCTATAAAGTTCACAAAAGGCTTTCTGCTCAAATTTGTCAAAGTCAAATTTGAACCATTCTCTTAAATTAGTTCAAAGCTGTAGCATTTCGAAAAGAGATTGTTCTTTTGTATTCTTCAATAATTCTCTTAATAGGGTTCTTTTGAGGACCACTTGCAAGGGATTAAACTGCTGCTAGAATAGCTCACACCCGAAACGTTCTCACCGAAATGGAATCTTTGTCAGAGACAACGAGGACTCAGGACTCAGGCGTGGCAACTTGCGGCACCATCATGCACACGCTGCAATTTAATCGTATGCAAATGAAAGTAAGTCCAAACAAGCTTTTGCAAATGAGCAGCCCGAATCGTGTGTCCTTTTTACCTTCGCTGCGCACTCGCAGCTCAGCCAGCGCCTCCGCCACGATCGCCTCCACATTAAGACATCTCCGGCTCTGGCCGGCCGGCTTGGGTCTGGCCATTACAGTCCCAGTACAAATTTACCGTTCATTAAATCAACTTCCTACACTCAATTTCAGCTCACACTTTCTTTCGCAGCGCGCAAATACAACTGGGGCAGGGTTTTCCTTCCTTCACGGGTTTTTTCGTCTTCTTCTTTGGGGTAACCCACCCAGGTCTACGGGCAACTAAAGGCAAAAGAAACACAAACCACCATAAACTTCATCAAGCAGTACACGCTGGGGCGATGGTCGGAAAATGCCAGATCAGGGAACTGCACACAGAGAGAAAAAAAGACCAACGGTTCGGCGGAGGAAAAACCACACAAAACAGCCACATCACCAGCGCTGGCACCGTCGCCGGCACCGAGCGCTATGCAGAAATGTTTCCACCGTCGGGTCGATCATCTCATCATTCACTTTGCTGCCTTTTTTGCCGTCCGCAGGCATAAGCATAAGTCAGGAAAAGTTTCTTCTGTTGGACTTTCCGTCTTTTTTTCCGACATTTCTCGTTCTTCGCCGTGGCGTTTGAACTTTGAGCGAAGTGCGAGAGAGAGAGTGAGAGAGTGAGAACAAACGATTTTTCCCATACAGTCAACTTTCGGTTGCGGTTTCTTACAACGAGAACCCTCGCTTCGGTTGGGCTGTATGTGGGTGCTCCCCGCCACTTTTCCCGCCCGGCGCCGGAGCGCGATGATTTGGGGAAGCATTTTAATTTATTCAGTAGCACAATTTAACGTAAATAATGAATTACGCTGCGTTTCCTTACGTCCTGCGAGTTTGCCCGCCCTGCGACTTGCAGCGCATTTCAGGCCGACGTCGACCGAAGGATCCCCACTGTTGCCATGTTGTGCCGAGTTCGTGAAAATTCTGTGGTTAGAAATGAATACAACTTTCCACGGCGAGGTAAGGATCCGCCGCTTCCTCGGTTCGCTGCCAGCGCCTCAGACCCCAAGCCGGAAACCGTGACCATTATTTTGCAGTTTTTTTTCTTACTCTCGCCGCCACCAAATCTCAGCAATCGGCCGGCACATTTGGGCGGCAAGAATTTTCTCACTTCCCCCTACCAGGACCCAAGGAAGGTCCGTTTTTTTCGAGACACCACTTTACAGAAACCCGGAATATTTCCATTCGGCCTCCCGGCCCGGCCACTCGCATCTTGCTCCCTCGGGGACGACTCTTGTTTAGTTAATTGAAAGCGATAAACTCTCCGCTTAGGCGCTCCGATCATCAGCGGCTTCGTCGGCATCTGCGAGATTTTCACACCACGTCCCAGGGTGACGCGCGAAGATTTTCTGCGTCATCCGGGGCAGGATTTTTTGTTCCATTGCTTCCATTGCTCTTCTCCAGTGCCTTTTCCATTTCCACTTGTGCACGCGAAAATCTTGTTTAGAATTAACGCCTTAAGGTGATGAACGGCCAAGAACGCGGCGGGCGCGGGGAGGACAGGACGCGCGGAGTATAAAAGTCCCATCAACAGGATGTAAATTAATTGGAGACGAGTGACCGGAATGGTCGGAAATGGACGAGATGGACCGAACGCGGACCACGGTGATTGAATAATTGTGGGGGGTGTCAAGAAAAATGCGCTAATGAACTTCCGCTCTTGGAGTTTGCTGTCATTAGGGCGACGAGTGGCCCCGAGGCTCGACTTCATTTACTGATTGAGTGGAAAAAAACGTTACATGTTGTCGTTGGCCTTTCACGTCCACAGTGACACATCAAAAGTTCAAGATGAAAGTATCGAAGAGCACACAAAACATGTTCAAAAAAATCATTTCCACTGGAATTCCGCAAATCCACAGGAATCGGCTTCAATTGGGAGTTCAAAGAATTTAAGGCTTTTTTATCGAACTTCTGAGCAAGAAATCGAAAATCGTGCTCTCAGGCGCCAGTTCTCAGAGTTTTTGAACATTTAATTAAAAGACCATAAAACTATACATTTCTTAGAAGAAATAGAAAATCACCGATCTGCAACACTTCAGGAATTGTCATCTTATAAAACACGATAAACGAACTATGGAGCGACTTTAGTCAATCAAAAATCAATCAAAAACATTACATAAGATGTGTAAATGATAGTTTTGCTGTATTTAGGGATCATTGTTATAAATTAAAAATATTAAGCAAACATATTTAAAACAACTCAAGTTCCACCTACACGAAAACAAGTTTAGTATCCGCACTGGATACCATTCCGCCTAGACAATATTGGGTTATGTTTTTGGTTTTCGATATTCGATTCAAATCTGGAAGTTGTGGTGGACAGTCTAAAACATCAATATCTTGACTTTCTAGGAACTGCATTACCATTTTAGCCTTACGGATTGGAGCATTGGCCTGCTGTACGATGAAATCTTCACCAATGAGCCGTTTTCCTTCAGGCACGATGACTTCTTTTATCAGGTTCGAGTAAGTTTTTGAGTCCACACGACCTTGAAGAGTCACTAACATCCCTGTTCCATTTGCAAAAATGCATCGGCAGACTGTAATCTCTTTGCCATTTTCTTTCAATATTGGTTTGTCAAACTTATAGAAGAAAGGTTCACTTCTGCAGCGACAAACGTACAGCCGACCATGACTGTAGTTGAGTCTTACTACCGACTCATCAATCCAGAACAGGTTTTCCCAGTATGAAGAAGGTTTCAAAGCATTCCGATAGCAAAATGCCATTCTCTTTTTAAAGTTGATTTTACTTATATGCGGCAATCTTGTAGCTTAGGCTACGTCGGGTTACATGTACAGAATGTGCTCTTTTACCCTTTGATGGGAGCATTTGTTGAATGGTTTTGCCGCAAAGACGAGAGTTTGCAGTTGTGTTTTTCAGTATAGGTTTAGCAATTCGTTGGAATGTTCATTTTATACGCCCAACAGATTAGTTTCCAAATACCATCAATCAAGAAACACGTAAAAAATCAAGTTAAATACTTATTTGCTTGTTAATTATTTAAAAATAGCTAAATCTACTCTAGTTGCTTAGTACCAAGCAAATAGAAGGTGTGAAAAAATGAAATCTTCAATCGCATAGCGTCAGAAAATAAATGTAAAACTTGGGCGTTTCTGGGATATCTCACATTTAATGTCTACCGTTGCAATATCCATTTTGTACATAAAATTGAACACTTTCTCTATTCTCTTCCCTTTGATGCCATATTGTATTGTGAAACAGCATTATTTCGACACCACATTGACGTTTATAATCGAAACGATCACCACCCAGATCAACGATTGTCTTGCACAATTCCCGCAATATGGCCGCGACTGAAACCCAAAACGAAACGAAAAGGATTCGGTGTATCCGCCGCTTGAGCCACGATCGAAACGGATCCGATTGTCAATAAAGGACGACTTCCGACCACCATTTTCGTTTATCGCTTCCTATCAATCAATGACAGCACCGGGGGCTAATCAAGCAAACGGATAAAAGTCATCACCCTCTCAAACGTGACATGTCAAGCAGTTAAAACGGAGGCAAACAAACAAAGACATCGAATGACATCGATTATACGTGGCCCACCGGGGGACATTTTCTCTTTCGGCAACGAAGCACCGACACCACTCCCCAGACCTCTCCAGAGAGACGCTCCCAGTGGCTCCCAGGGAACGATAAAAAAGAAAAAGTGATATAAAAGGGACACGGAACTACAACACGGCCGGAAAGAAAAAAAGAGCAGCACGAAAATGGAAAACAAACCCACGTGGTACGCCTGGTCCGCCGAAACCATGTGCCCATCATAAATAAACTATGGCCCGACGGCATCCGGCGGGGTCCGAGGCGTCTTCTTCTCGGCCGGCCGTACAAGGAGCTGAATAAATTATCATATCAAGGTGACGCACGTTACCACCGACGGGCTCCTGCCAGCGAAGAGGACCATCGGTGGTTACATCGGTGGCTTTAACTTTACTGCAATGGCCGGATATTTATGACGCCATTCGTCATGAGGCAATGAGCCTTTGTGACTAGACTCGGAACCCTGCGGAATCTTCACGATTGGCCTCACATTGGATGGGTAGCCAGCAAAAATTCTTCCGCAGGTCCTCCGAAAAACGTCTAGTGGGACTCCAGAGGACAACACGCACGCAAAGTAGCTAAAGTGAAAGCTGCCACGAAGCCAATGGCGAAGCCCGGAAAAGAATCGTAACTGTTCCCACCGGCAAATAGTGGAATGTGTTTGCGTGATCACTTGGTCTTCGCTCCAGGTTTGAAGTGAATCTTTTCCGCTGGGCAGACGCTTCCGACTCGAGCAAAACGGGCGGCAAAAATATGTCCATTCTGATCCGGCATTCACTATTTCCCAAGCCCACGATGCGAGATGCTTTGTGGGTTTGTAGTCGGGTAGCCGGGTAGTCGGGCAGGACGACTCTGCCGACTGCTCTACAGCATTCGAGTGGCTCCGGTTGGAGATACTAAGCTCCGAATAGGCATCGGCAGCCAACCACCAAGCGCCGTCTGCAAGCCGTTACGCTGAAAGCTCCGCAAGTGGGTCATTTTGACAAAACAATTTTGTTCCCGTTCGCTTTGATGTGACTGGCTTTATGGTGATGCCTCCTGGACAGGCTGGATGCTGTTGCTGCGAGTGACAGTCCGAAGGCCCACGAACGGAACGGTACGTCGATGCACCAGTCTCGGAGGCCAAGCGAGCCTGGCGCCAATGATTTCCCAGTTCATGAATATGACATTTGACGTATGGATTGTCTGCCGTTCCGTTGTTTCTTTTATTTCGTCCATTCCGGCTCCGTTCGCGTTGTTCCGGCGAAAACTGAGGTCAGCCTGTGTCAGATGATACAGCGCGCTGCCACGAGACGACATTCAGGAGGGAAAAATGAATAAAGAAACACAACCAGCCGAAACCGAAACGACCGCAGGGATGTCCGGGATGAGCTCGAAAGACGGGGAACACTTTAAAATTTAAACTGAAAAACTCTCGACCCGGTCGGGGGATGAAATTGCCCCGGCATCGCTGGCTACGCACCGGATTCATTTGTGACGCTGTGACGGCTAGTGGACGATGTTTGACTAAAGGTTTTCTCGTTATTTTTATCCTCCTCTCCAACGCCACAATATCAACCGCGCCGTGTTCGGACAGCTCACGCTTCAAATGAAGAACTTGAAAGAGGCGAAAGTGAGTTTCGAACGGCAGTATCCGAATGACAGACAATCCAGGAAATTTTGATTAGTTGCCACGAACCCTTCGAAGCTCCAGATTTGGCACGCGGCCCGACGACTTCCCAAAGCTCGCTTATGACAGTTCCCCGGAACCCTGTCAGCTTCCGAAAAGCTGATTAGTGGGGCTACTCCTCCCGATGACTCCCGTATACCATAGTTCGCCCCCCTTTGCTCTCGCTTGCCGAACGTTTGGACGTCAGAGTGACAAATGAAAAAGTGCCAGAAACAGCGTGAAAAAGTCGGTCTGACGTCTCGAACAAGCTGATTTGGCCGACGTCCGGATTTGCATGCGCGAGCGTAGGCCGCAAACCATCAATCATTCGTGAAAGTGACTGATTTTGAAGTTGAGCAACTGGCGGAATCGGGATTGGATTGAGCGCTGTCGACCTAAGGTATGCAAAGAGGTGCGGAGTACAGAGCTGAGGATGAAACACATCCACATGGGTTTCGATGGGTCTGTTGTTGAACAGCAGCGCAGATTCCAAGGATTTTCGCAGATTCCGTCGGTTGCTGGAAGTCATCGAGTAAAAGAGTTAATCCGCATCCGCATGGACCAGAACTCACTGAGGTCCTTTTTCTCGCTTGTGAGCTCGCTCCAACAACCATCGTGAGATCTCCAATTACACACGCTTGTTGTGCTATAGAAAGTAACGAAGAAACGATGTTGCAATAATTTTATTAATAAAAGGTCCAACAACACTACCGAGCTACTAAAGCCTCACAAGTCCTGTCTATGAAAACCATACGTTCCTTACAAAAGTACTGTCGAGTGAGTCTAAACCCAACTCAATGGTTTCACAGTTAATGTTCCATGTCGACCAGATTCTTTCAAATACGACGAGCGCGTTGCTGAAAAATTCATGTCCCCTGAGGAGCATCAAGGAGCAAAATCGATCCTCCCAGAAGCTGAGCTTCCGAAATGCGCTGATGAAGAGATTAACGGCTATGAGCGGTGAGATTAGAACATAATTTATACAGATTTCGCACCCGTCCGCCACCGTGTTGCGCGTCGTCCTGGGCTGTTCCAAGAATACTAAGCTCCTACCCCGGGCAGCTTTTCTTCGTTTTTGCGTGGGGTTTATTAGGCGCTTCTATGGCTACCCCCTGCTGCCGATGGCTTAACAACCCAATGGCAGGCGTGAAAGCCGCTCTCTGTCGTGTCATACGCCCGGTGACGGTTCATCATCAACTTCATCAACGTCCTCTAGTTATCGCTCCTCAGACACCTGGTGTCTCATCAGCAGGCACCCGAAAGTGCTTCGAACACCTGCCCGGCATGCTAATTAACATGCCCTGTGCAACCTCTACCACACATAGGCTCGAAGGCTAATTTAACGTAACAAATCCTTTCCACAAACATCACGCACCGACCATTCGGAAGCACTCCGAAACCCCGAATGCTGTGTGCCCCCCAAAAACAGTGACAGCACTAGAGTCGGCTGGCTGCCACGGAAGTGTCACATACCGGAAACGGATGTCCCGTTCGCCCACCCCCCGGAACCCGGACGCTTGTTTTCCTATTATCAATTTAATTTCGGAGGAGGCGCTAGATTTGCTGAATAAACATGTTTGCTCGCGGGAACTGGCTGTGTACGGGAAAACTGCTGACGTTAGTAGCAGCCACGGATCGGATACAGCGAACCTTTCGATCGCTTCCTGCTCGCCGCTCCTCGGGGGTACCTGGGTTAATCTCGCCAACCATATGGATTAATTTATGCGTCTGCCGCAATAAAAGACCGAGCGAGAGTTTCCCGTCGGGCCGACGTCGCTAATTATGTCGCTCGGTCGCCGAGCGGTTCGTGTTTCGGTGGAGATAACTTTTTCCCCACGACCGGTTCGAATCGGCAACGGCTGCTGGCAAGCGAGCACCATTTAGCATACACGCCACCGACTGATGAGCCACCATACACCTTTCTTCCGGGCGAATGTTTTCACTCCGTTAAGTTGCTAGCGTGCGTAATTAAACTTGCGGCCGGTAGGACACGTCGCTTAGCTAAACATCTTACCGCCCAAAATTAACATCAACTTGGGAATGACTTTAGCCACGGCTCAGCATGCGAAAGAGTGTAAACAAATTGCGGTCTCACTCGGATGTGTCCAACCGCAAAGTTGAGGGCGACAGATAAATCGTAAGATATTTGTCTGCGACGCCGTGGTTCGGGAATAGTTTTGAACTTCAATCATTTAACAACCAACCCACGCGAAACTCTCCCGTGGATCCCGGGTGAGATATCATCATTTTTAACCCCAAAACGAAAGTTCTGTTGTTACTAATGCTCCACACAAGCTACCGGTTCTTTGCCACCTTTCGGGGCAACCAAACAAAAAAAGGGCGCTTCATACTAACCTCCACGGCGGGCGCCACCGGAAGGATTCATTTTCGTCAATGCGATTTTAGTAAATTAGGTTAGCAGCGAGGTTTATGCTCGAGGCGAGCGAAAGCACCATCATCATCTTGCCATCATCTCGGGAAACTGCTCAGCTTTAAG
>NC_071286.1:52620382-52673488 GCF_943735745.2 Anopheles bellator
TTTTATAGCCAAATGAAAAAAAAAATATTAGTTTGGACACCCTGTAGAATCAGCTTTCTAATCCAAATCTCTGGCTAGAGGAAACAATAATTGCAAAAAATTGCAAACACAAAATTTGAGGTACAGCAGGAAAGTGGGATCACCTCGAATCCTATGGAGGATTATTTAAGTAGTAAAAATAACCTATGTTTAAAATATTCCCAAATCTGCAATAGACCAATAAAATATTTCAAGACACTTCTTTGTCCTACATATTTGGTTTTATAATCAGATTTTAGTTCACATTTGGTTTTAGAATCAAACTCAAACAGAACAGTGCCATCGAGCAGCTTCCGAGTTAATTAGCTTTCCGTTCTTCAAATTAGTTAATTTCTCTGTTCAACTAGGGTATAATCAGATGTGTCTTGTTTCATTTATTCATGATTTAAATAGCTTTCCGCTCGCTTCCGATTCAAGCCAGCACCAGCGGCTGGAGGAAAAATTCTACTGCCAGTGCTTATTAGAAATGCAAGGAGCACAAATTACACCGTAAATCCGGAGCCATCCCACACGCCCGCACCCCGCAGGAAGACAGACATTTCTTGCAGTCCCGGCTGAAAGGCAGGAAACATGTCCGTTTTACGCCATTCTGGGGGAAACGATTACTGAAGCACACCACTCGTGGGCCGAGCGGAAGCGTGCACAACGAAACCAGCTGGCAAGCGGTATCCAGTTCCGGGTTTTCGCTCGTGTTCCCTCCGTGTTCAGGCGCCCACAGCCGGCAGCCAGCATTCTTGGGGCCGAACTGCATAAACAATTAGTGCCGACATAATGGAAGTAGCTGGCGGTTTTTAGATGGCGAGCGAAGCGATAAGCAACTGGTACCATGATGGAGCAATGTTGAAAAATAAAATGTATGCATCACCGTTACCCGCCCCGTGGCCTAGTGGTGATAGCCCCCCGTCAAGCTGTTATTAGATTTAGTCAATTTTACACTAAATTTGCGAGACCAGACTTTACGCTACGAGTGCCCATCGATGGTGTGAGGATCTCGCGGCGATTCCCTATTTTAAGAGCAATCCAATTACTCGAGTGCCAGCTGAAAACTTTTCTATGCACATACGCCTTGCAGCCCGGATTTGTCGCCGAATTAACATGTAATAAATCTTAAGCAGATTATTATTGCTCTCTTTTGACAAGCTCGCGATCTAGTCTCATAATCGGGTTACGGACGGTGGCACGAGGGGCTGAAAAAACGGCAGAAGAACCTTACTTTCATCAACATTATCATCATCATCCACCATCCAAACAAAAAGCCCACTCACAGAAACCACGACTCGCTCAGCGTAGCCGATTACACTTTTTTACCGCAATTTTTAGCACTTTCATCAGCATCGACTTACTGTGGGCCTCTTCAGGAGCCGCCACAATCCCGGCACTTCCTCTCAAGTCACGCACACTCATACGTGTGTTTGAGTTTTCTCTTCATCAACAAATCCAATGAAGCCGCTCGGAAAACATATTTTTCGCGTATTTACTGAGCTTAATCAAACAGGGAGAGCGTTCCCTTTCTTTCTTTGGCTTTGGGGTCCCGTTTGCATCTCTGGCACACGCGCGGTGGAAAGCGATGGAAAATTCATTTCACTTTTCCATTGTGCAGAATCGCAACCGCGGTTTCATCTACCCGTCGACTCGGCTACTGCACGCCGGTGCGACTTCCGGCTTGGCCAGGTTGACTCACCGGGCTGACTGTTTGCCTTGTGATTTCTGGTGGTGTGGAAATAATTTAAATTAATTTATTTTGCTCCCCACCGACCCCGGTGGGAAGCTCCCGGGGGGTGCTTCCGGCTCGGGTCGCGTGCTGAACGTCTGCTTTCTTTCGAGAAACTCGAAAACGGTGCGTTAAACATAAAAGTGCCAGTAGATTGGTGGTTTGCCGTGGTTTGCCGTGGGTTCTGAAGGGAGTTGGTTCGGTTTTAAAAGTGATTCTCGACGCGTCAACGTGGCGCTCAATACTTCGACATATGGTAAAGCCATGTGTAAATTAAATATTTTGCTTTATGGGAACAAATTTCAACTTTTTCAAGTTTTATGATTGTGACATCATTTGGATATTATCCCTTTCTTTTCTCAACACCTTCATTTTAGTTTCAAAAAGCTTATGATCAACCTGTTATGATAAAAATGGCCCAGTTCATCACTATAAGATTAAAAAAAAAACCTGTTGAAATTTTTCTCATTAGACCAAGTTTGGCTCAAAAGGTTTGTGCAGTTTTTGAATAACAATCGTGTGAGTGAGTTGATGTCAGTATTTTGATAAAAAATAAAGGTGCCAAAATAAATAAAAATAAATAAATGTAAAAGATGGAATATCGAGCTGCCATTAGATATTTATTTTTGAAGGGCAATACACCTACGAAAATCAAAGAAGAGATCGGTTCTGTGCATGGGAACTCTGTACCTTAATTTATTACTGTGAGATTTTGGGCAGCTGAATTTAAGTGTGGCCTTAGGAGCTTCTTAGACGATGAAAGTTCGGAACGTCCAAATATTGCAACTAACGACGAAAATATCGCCAATTTTCGCCAAACGGTGCTGGACGATCAACTAATTTAGTGGTCGAAATAGCAGAGGATGTGAACATGTCAAAATAACGTATTTGTCACAACCTTTAGCCACGAACAAGCTGTCCACGCATTAGCCTCGTTTACTCACGATACCATTACGTTGCTCAGCGAGTACTACATCTTTCCAATTATTATTTGGTAAAACAGAAATAAAAAAATAAAAAATTTAAAACAATCAGAACATCTGTCATTGAATCTTTTTTAGCTTGGTAACTTATCAAACCATCCTTGTTATCATCAATACTGCAAAACAGATCACATAAACACGTAGAACATGCAAACAAACTCGCTCTACATATTTGGCTTGAAAATCTGAAATGCAATGAAATACAGTAGATAATTCGAAATTGTATGAGATTGCAAAACCTTCAAACTCACAAACAGTTCGCTTTTTACCAAGAAATATTTAATTTAAATCACAAATGAGTCAAAAAAGTTAGGTATACGATGAGTTCCATTACTGAATAATACATTCAATTGCATGACGTTATTATCTAAACACAAAAATGGAACAGGAAAGTCTACTTCGCTACCGATCACAATGAGAGCATCGGTTATGAAAACATTTACAATTCCTAAGTTCATTGGGGACAAACATCATTACTTTCCGCTAAACCATGGGGGGCACTCGGAGGCAAGCCGGCGTTACTGTAAATGAGTATCACCCAAAACTGCCAAACGTAATCCTTCCAACGTGTTCTCTGCCCAGAACGACACTTCATTCGGTTCGCCAACTGTGTTCCCAGTAACGGTGTTCCTATCCTAATTACATCATAATCGTCATCGCCACAACATACCGGCTCGGCTCGGCTCGTGCACGGACCATCATGGGCACTTATTGAACTCTTTGCTTTGGCCTGATTTCCCAGCGGAGCATCCGGTACCGGAAATATCGACCGGTAGTAAGCGATCCAGTAACGCTACAGCAGATCCTGCCGATTCCCTGTCTGTATCCTGTGCAAACCCTCCACTGGCCCGGGCGGTGATGAATGATTCATGAGGAGCGTGCAATCAATGCGTGCACGAGATGAGTGCGCGTCTCGAAGTTTTCTCATTCTTCGAACGTTTGTCGAGTGGTGCCCCGGTTTTCCCGGGTCCCGTAGGGGTTATTAAAATGCCTCCAGGGCCACCGCCACCAGGCGCCTTCATTTCCCCACAGTATTTGCTCATTATTCGTCCGTTGGAATCGCTGGCAAACGTCAGCCACCTATGGCCACTGGAATCGATATTCCGCAAAGTACGCCATATTTAAAACGGCACCGCACTTGGCATGCTGGTCTATTCGCTTGCTCCCGCTCCTGACGCTGCTGCCGGCGCTGCTAATAATTACACACGGAGCTCATCGGAGAACCGAGAGCCACCGAAACCGCCAAACTTTGGGTGCCAATGATGGTATGTTTCAGTTTAATCACACTTACCACCCAATCGAAGCGACCACCAGCAGCAGCAGCATCGCCAGCATGGTTGTGGCTTGTGCGATGCTCCTGCAACCGGAACACGCGCGCACCGAGCCGAGCGTCGTCGTTTGGCGCACCAACGACAACTGTTGTCGGGGCGTCGTCGAGTAGCCGAGTTTTCGGTTTCGGGCGAAAAGTTTTCACCAAACCAAACTCGTATCGGTGGCAAAATGTGGCAGCCCGCCGGATCGTGCTGAGCAGCAGTTGCGGCGATAGTGTGAGGAAGCAACAACTCAAAAGTTAAACGGATCGCAACGCCACCGGCAGCACAAAGTACCCTCGCGCCGGTAGAACCAGCAGCAGCAGGAGTTGCTTAATCTGATTTAATTATTATTGTGAACCATAAATTTGCAACTCCGCCGTCGCCGCCGCCGGAGCCGATCGGTGTCGTCGCCGATGGAGACGCCTGGTGGCTTACGGTTTTTGGCCAGCGGCCGCTGTTGGGAAAACACTGTCCATACTTTTTGCGCTTAATCGTACATCGGACGGGTGCTTCCGAGGCTGGCGACAGCCGAATGAGTGTAAACGGTGAGTTTTCCACCCGGGCGGACTTACACGAACCTAATGCCCCACGAGCCTGGCCCGGTCGCCATCGGCCAAAAATCCCGCAAATCGTGCCCCAAATCTCTCCCGGGAGATGTGTGTGCGTCCGGCACGGCGGCGTCCGGAAGTTGTCTGTTTTCTGCCCCTGTGTCGCAGCTGTTCATCCATCCGGGCACTAACCGGCCTGGACCGAAAAGGCGAAGAAAGGGCGCTACTTTGCAAGAGAATCCTGTGAGAATACCACCGGACCCCGGATCGGCTTGCAGGTCAGCATGGAACAGGGCCAGCCTGGTCTGGCGGAAACCAAAATGCTATCATCAGTCCCTTGTGTCCCCCGTCCCACCAACCGCTAGACTAGTTTCACCAACAACCACGGCCCTCATGGGCAGGCAATAACTGGACTGGCGGCGGCCGGAAGAAGACTTGCTCCTCGCAGGAAGCCACCACTACCAACAAGGTACCGCGGGTCTAGGGTCCGAATCCGGTCCACTACTACACTTCCATCCACTTCCTTCCTGCTGTCCGTTCACGGAGTGGGCTTTGGATTATGTTTTGTTAATGGCGTGCGAAAGCCGCCCGGTGCCCGGGCTAATGTTGGGCCACTTCAGTAATTGGACTGTGCACGGTGGCCACCATTGTCAAGGACGATTAAAGCGGATGAACATCAAAGCCGGGCTCGGGCTCGGTTTCGTTGGTCGAGCAGCAGGTCCCCGTCCAGTGCGTGGGCTTTGATACGCACACAGAGGCGCTGGCACTGTAAGGCTACAAAGTGGCCACGCTATGTTTGATTTCAAAGAAACTACTCACCGACAGACGCCGAAATGGGTTGGGTTGGTGGAGGGGCGGTTCAAGATTCGGTAGTCAAATTTCAAAGCAACCCACTCGAATTACGCCAGTTGTTGTTTGGTGAATCCGATTCCCGAGAGGTGGGACCGAGAGTTGATAAGTACACAGGGAAAATCCTTGATCAATTGCTTGCGAGGCTGCACCAACCTGGTAATGGGCGCCAGCTCGGAGCTCGGAATCCTGAGTTTTATCAATCAATGCTAAAAGCACCGTCTACATAAAGCATTCTTTCGCTAGCCGTCGTAGCGTCTCGTTCGACCAGAGGAACCAGACGAACATCCTGCGGATCTATCGGTAGCTCTTGGGGAACTGTGGAAAGCTTGAATCTTCACTGGAAAAGTCCACCTGCCCAATCGCTCGTCGTCAGCGAAGATCGGCGTGCAAACAACGGGGGACATCAAATACGCGGCGATGCTAATGCCGGCTTCTTGAATCAAAGATTGGTCACCACCATCCTGCTTTTTGCCTCTACTCTCTCTCTCTCTTCCAGTGTGGATTCTATTGATTGAAAATTTCTGAATTTCAGCTTTTTTCCCTCCAGCTGGGGTGGCGTGGCCACAAAAACGCCCGTAAGTGGCCACGAGGCCAGCAAACTTATCGATATCAGCAAACTATCAGGGGAAAAAAAAACCGGACGCTGTGAGACACTAGAGCCCGGGCCATCGACCGGACGAAATCATTCGCTCCACTTCGCAATGCAGTTTCAGGCGCGATCGCCCTCCGGTTCGAGCTCGTCCGAAAAGGATGACTCTGGGAGAAAAGCATCACAAGCCCCGCGTAAACAAGAGGAGAAAGAAAAGCGCCCGCCCGTCTGCGAGGCTCTTGGTCGCGGTGTTTTGGAAACAAAGTTTTCCATCTTCGCCCGCCCGCCGATGGTGAAGGCTATTCATATCCCTGCGAGCTGTGGGACGCCGAAGTGCGGCGCATCGTAATCCGGTGGCCACCACAGCTCGACTCGGGCACGGGCGAGTTTTTGCTCCGAGTCTTGAGCTAGGATTTCCCCCGGAATGACGGTACGGCACCAGAATACCGAAGCAGTTAGTGCACAGAGCACACACGTATACTACGCTATTCGATAAGTTCGTAGCCTCGAACAGAAAAACAAATTTTTTATTATATGAAATACACTTGATTATTCAGTGTGGACTTCCTGAACATCAATACACTTGTTACGAGACTTCGATTTATAACTTTCATCCACGAAGTGGGAAATTCGGAGAGCTTCAAAATACGCCTTTACAGCTGTTGTGACGTCATCATTTGATGAAAAACGCTTTCCCGCATGATTTTTTGGGTCTGAAAACATATGGAAGTCGCTAAAGACCAAATCTGCTGAATATAGTGGACACTCCAAAAATTCGAACTCCAATTCAAGGATTTTTGCCATTTTCAAAATGCTCTTATGATATGGTTCATTTCCCTGATGAAAGAGGATGTTTTTCTTCTTCAAACAGGGTCTTTTTTCATGTGTTTTCTCTTTCAGGTGGTCTAAAAGATTACAAAAATAGTCAAGATTTATTGTTTTACTAGGTTGCAATCAATCCACAAACAAAATTCCTTTCGCATCCCAAAAATTGATTCTTGGCCGATTTCGAGACACGAAATCGTTTTGGGCCCGAATATTCAAACATTATGCAAATATTCAAAACATGCCTAGGCCTTATAATAAATCTCTTTCAGTGATTCGACGATTTTTCATTATGATACCTTGTATTTTTTTTATACGATTTCATGTGTTGCGTCTGTTTTTTTGGCGTTATAAATTCCTTTTGCTTCTAAACCTTCCAAAAATAATAATTCAATCAGTGCACGATATTTGATTTTTTCTATTGTAAAAAATACTGTGATATATCGATACTAAATTGGTTGTAAAAAGAAGTAAAAATTATGGAGGCCATCAACTTATTGAACACCCTAGTACACACACCAGCGGAATGGCAGCAGGGCTCGTGTCCGAGGGCCGAAGGGCGAATTTTTATTTGTTTTGTTTCCTTTTTTTTGTTGGTGTGTTGTTGCTTGATTTCATTCCATTTTTCGTTATTGGTTTTGAGTGAGTCGGTCTTCTCGGGACTGAGACGGAGCGTGGAAATTGAGTGCAATGATGGAGTACGGAAAGTGAATGAAGCCAAGACACGAACGCCACGGCGTGCACGGCGTCCTCCTTCTCTCCAATCACTTCTGTCTCGGGTCTCGAGCTCGTGCTGCGATCGAAATGAAGCGGTCGTGTCCCACGGAGAGTCGGTGGTTTTGCTGGCTGCGGGACACCAGATACCCGAAGCTTGGAAGACCCGGGCTGCTGAGTGGTTTTTCGCCATTCCATCACCGTGCACTGCACCGCATTGCGCTGCACTTCGCCGAAGGACCGATTTTTATTGAGCTTGATAAATAGAAAACTGGTGCTCCAAATACATGATAAATGACCCGCTAAAAAGCAGTGCAAGGCGGATCGCCACAGCCCGTCCCGAGCTCGACTCCTAGTAATGGGTTTCACGAGCCACGCTGCCGACGTTGCCTAGTTGACCTAGATTACCATCGCGCTGCAAGCTGCACCGAGGCGGCATGCACTTCACCGCACCCGAGAATCGGCCCATGTTGGGTTTTCTCACAAAATGGGGCACCTCGAAGCTTTACTTTTCGGCACACAAACCGACCCTGCCCCGTGCGGGCAACTTTTCGATTTAGCGTTCAAAGTTACTGGCCACGGAAGCCTGTTGCCAACAATCGATAATAATGGGCCGAACGTTGCACAACACACCGAGTGCCTCTAAGCGAAGCCAATTTTTCGAGCTTTCGCGAGAATCCATGACGTTTGAGAAATCGGCGTCAATATTTTTCAAATTATTCGCTCGACTAGGCAACGGCCAGGCTCTCAGCGTGCTCGCAGCATATTTGCGGGACGATCGGCTTCGCGCTGGCCACCCCGGTATACAGATTGAAGCCCTCTCGAGACGGTTTGATTGTTTGGCCCAGACCCCCTCGAAAGCCGGACTCTGCTCGGGAGTCCTCACTTCAAGAATCGTTCTGATTCAACGGAGCACGCCGGAACACAGATTCATCGATCGAAATAGTTCTGTACTGTCAGCCGCCGTCGAAGCTGTCACCAAGTTACTTCCACCGCCCGAGGCCCGAGTCGCCGGGGGTCGCATGTCACTCTCTGGCTCCGCGAAACAGCCAGAGAGCCAGGAAATCGCTTCGATGGGCAGCTGATAAATTATCGACAAAGTTGTATCGTCCCCGCCATTTTTCTCGTCTCCGCTTCGGACCACTCCGGACGGACGGACTTGTAAATTTTCCAATTCATGCAGCACGCCGGGACGGATTGCAATTGAACCGAAGCAGCGGACACGACTAGCGGCAGGAGTCGATCGAACCGTCGCCCTTCGTGGGTCGCTGCTGGAAGTTGGTCAGAATGGCTGCAAAGAGCAGAAGAAAAATTGTTCTCCCGGCGATTGGTATTCATCAAGCGGCGTCGGTTCCATTCGTGCTCGAGACCGTTGAAGGGCGGACTTTCAGGGAATAGCGGACCTCATGCAGTTCGGTGCTTCTTCGTCCAACGGTGCGTTCCGTTCCCCTCCCCGGCTGCTTATGTTGTGTTAGTATTTTATTTGCTCGCCAAAATGCAGCTTCGAAGGAGCAGCAACTGAAAGCATCAATACATCAGCATAATGCCCCAATGGTACTGTTGAGATCCTCCGTTAGAAATGTTTCGCGAAAAGTACCAAGAACTTGTCCAGATTTATTATGTCCTTGCTCTTTGACCTTGATTAGTTTGTTAGACAGAAACGTATTCAAGTGGTATCGTTAACGAACGTTTCATCGGTGTCGGTGTGGACGGTGGCCACGTCAGTTCTAACCATGATCTAACCATGATCAACCAACTATTTAATTATCAGTAATCATAAAAAAGACCATGTTTTCGTTTTTCTTCGTATGTACAATTGTACAACTATAGTTTCTACTCTATTTGAAAACCAATACGCATGTTGAATTGCAAAGTTGCACAGTTCGCGAAACAATTGATAGATATTGGGAATGGTTCTATGCCATAAATATGACAAAAAAGTAAATCATATTGCAAAAAAAAATTCTGTAATGTAATGACTACCAAAAATCAACTGACTGACAAATTCTTATCAAACATAACAGTAAATTACAAGAATCAACAGTGGCTGAGTGAACGCGCTATATTAGCCACACAAACTGACGACGTAAATGATATTAACTGTAGAATTCTACATGGAATACCTGGAGAATTTATGGTTTTCACATCCATCGATATTGTGACAAATCAGGATGAAGCAGTATCGAAAAGAATTTCTCAACTCGCTTGATATATCAAGACTGTCTCCACATATGTTGAAGTTGAAGATTATTTTATGGCCGCCTTGTGATTATTTTATGGGCCTAACATAGAAAAATCAATTAACAACATTATGGAAGCAACCAGTTTAAATGGAAAGTGTAAAGGGAAAGATCTACTATTACCCTGAATTCCAATTTTGATCGTCGGATATGCTCTTTGAACTAAAACGAGTGAAGTTTCCCGTAACAAGACGCAGGAACAATCGTTACAAGTATGTATCAAATCAAGAAAATGATTGTTTCTCACACGATCATTTGTTTGTGGCCTGCTCAAAAGTTGAAAAGCCGTCAGATTTGTCTGTATCAATATGGAGAAAAAACTAAAACCCCAGCAGTAGTTCAATAGATGCAATCGAAATAGACGGTTTGATTTTCTTCGGGTCGGCTAATCACTTACGAAAAACTGACTTGTATGATGCTGGTTCTGAATATTTTTTGAGACTTTATAGCCAACACCACACAATTGCGCAATTCAAACAAATTATTCAGCATATCGTATGGTTCAAGTCATGAACTCAATTTAAACAGGCATAGTTTTAATCAAAAAACAAGCAAAAAACTAATCTAAATCCAAAATATGGGTCTCTTTTCTTTCTTGTGTCTTGTGTGGTGAAGAGTTGTCTTCGAAAATTTAGGACCATCCATTGATTGTGGCGCTGAATAATTAAATGACTCAGTATAAGATGGTCTGAAGTGAAATATAAATCTTTAGTAGAAATGAGCAGGTCTAGATGGAAGGAATTAATCCACTCTGTTGTGTCTGCTTCTCAACAACGCATCCTTCCCATCCCGTCAAGTACGACTTCTCAAACTTTCAAATGTAACCAAAGCTCAGGAGTATTTGTTACATTGATTGATACAATCATTGCCTACAGTCTTCAAGTTTCATTTTTGCACATCTGCTTCCAAGTGAAGAACTTTATCGGAACCTTCTCATCCCTCAGCAGCGGTGAGATGCCGCTTCCAGAATGAGAAATATGTACCCTCCAGCCGATATTTTTGCGGAGAGCTCGAATTCGCGAATGTGTGTGCGGTGGGTGAGCTCAGGTGATAAAATATGATACTTTGGCGAAACAAAGTGCGAAACCGGCACCGCCGAGTGTAGCCCGAAAAGCCTCCATTCCTTACAGCAGCCTCTGGTTTGGGTGACAGGCGGTGTAAGGTTAAAAGTTACGCTCTCGTTTGATTTTATTTGGGACTCTCCCACCCACGGCTGTTGTTCCGGGGCGCAAGGACTCCAGATACTTTCGCGCGCTGCTCCCAACGCCGGTGGCCAAAGTTTCCTTTTTCGAGGGCGGGAACAACCGTGAGATAGAGGTAAATTATGAATGATTCACTTCATTACATATTAATGGTATTTTATGAGCGCGCTCGCGCAAACGTTGCGAGCGCCTCCCTGGAATGAAGTAATTTCGAAGAATCGTTCCGAGAACCTGCGGCACCACAGGAGGACGGGCAGGAAACTTTTCGCGCCTTCGCGCACTGCGAATGCGACCCGGGAATGCGATTTTCTACGCGGCGTGCTTCGGATGCGCGTGCCGGGCGTACTAAGCGTGTCCTGGGCGCGATATGTTGCGTCTCGATCGGCGACAGGATCGAGAAGGGCCACGCAATGAACGGAGAAGGGCAGAATGAACCCAGTGGAAAACTGGAGCGGCTTTTGTAAATTAACGCTTTCTTCAGTGTAAGGATCAGTCGCCTCGGTGCTGCCGACACGGTTTGCATCGCGTTGTTGTGGCTGCTGCGTTGCCAACGTAATGGCATCGCAGACTCACTCCCCAAAGACCTCGTTTGCATATCTCTCGAGTGCTGATTGGGAGCAAATTTTTATGCCTTATAGTTCACGCCATCCCTGAGAGAAAGGACCACGGCACCAACACACAATATTGATGTGGAATAATTGAAGAGGTACTTATCGGGCGTGCGAGCAATTTCGTAGGTGTTAATTTCTCACGAAAATGTCTCAACTAAAGCGGTGCTGTGATGCAATCAGCTCCACGCCGGGTGCTAGGTCTGTAGTGCGCGAAGTAATTTGCATATTCTATCCGAAGCATACTCTGAAGTGCGTCGGCATTAAATGCATTGCTGTAATGGACTACTTTCAGGAAACTTCATTCATTTGCCAGCAAAATTTTACGACCCGCAAGTTTGAAACCGTAATTGTTTTTTTTCGCACATAAAGATTGGCTTTAGTCGGTACTTTGGGTTAATTTTATTACTCATTAATTTTATTACTCATTGTTACCTGGCAAAAAGCCTTGCAAATCGATAGCATCAAATCATAACAGTAGGCAATGGAAACGAACTCGAATTGAGCATTAGCGTAACGATAATGATTTAAAAAAATTGATCCCATATTGTGTTTGGGCTTATAAAATGAGGCTTGTGCTTAAGTAGAACTGTAATGCTATTTTTTTGTGTGACGTACAACCATTGATTGTTAAGCTCCTTGCGTTCATGTTGCAGGTACAACACGGCATCTACTTATTAGAAAAAACGCTTGATGAAATTTTTGGCTTCTGCTAGGTTCACTTCAATCTCGAAGCAAACTAAACATTATCAATGTGAAATTAAACAAGATCTCTAACCCAAATAAACACAGCTGACGTACGGCCAACGCTACAAACTATTCCACAGCACAATGCACGGCGTGCACTTTCACGGAAAGAAAACTTTCAAAGATGGCAAATTTGGCGAAATTCCTACCGAAATCACCACATAACTGTCATGTTTTGATAATGTCGACCGCAGCCGAGCCGTGCCGAGGCTATGTTAGCTATTCTCGCCATGCTCCGTTTTGCTACACGTTTTCTTGGCCCGTCTGAGAAAACACATTGCCACAAACCTTCGCCGGCTTATAAGCCGGTGATCCTGCTTTGCGGCTTTATGCGCCCGTTAAACGGACCCGTTCTACCACGCGTGGCCCGTTGTCCTTTTGACAGTGCCAGAGTACAGTAAACGTTTCCTGGTCCGGAACCACGGTTGTTCCATGGGATTCCACGGCCAAACCTCAAGGCATTGCGCCCGGTGCCTAAGCCACGGCTACGGCATCTGCCGCAAAGGAGGATAATGTTGGAAGCAACAACAAGCTAGCTCTTGAATCACCAAAAACCTACGAATCGGTGTCCCTGGCGTGGTGCAATGTGTGTTATTTTTGCCGGTACGGCCGGCCGGCTGGCTGGATCTACTCGCAGTTTCTGTTGCACACGATTCACGTCCCACAGACCGGTCGACTCTCATCGCCGGTCGGTGTGCAGAACCAACAAACATTCAACCGCATGCTGCAGATGCACCGTGCAACTCGTGGTGTGGTGTGGCAGCCTAGAAAAGCATGTTTTTCCTACAAGGATTGTACGCGGGGTGCATGGATATTCATTTCAACTTGCAAGTCAATAAATAACTGCAATAATAATAATAATATTTTCCGGGTGCATCTGCAGATCGTGCCCTGTGGTGTGCGGATGTCGCATTCCAAGCCATTGTTACACGAACCCACAGATTGCCTTATCAGCAACGCGAGTTGGCCCAAAAATTGGCCGAAACCATTTCAAAATCTTACTCAACACAACATCTCGATCAAACGTTTGGCCAGTTCGCGGTCTTTGTCCCCTACGGCCCGTTTACTCCGGCAAAACTAAAGCCTCTTCGATGGACGCTGCGGGAAAATAAATACGTGCCTACTACGGGCCGGAGAGCATAAATATCCGGAACGATGCTTTGGTGTGTGCTAGCGGCGCTCGCGCGCAAATAAAATAGAAACCAAATCGAAGCAAGCTGGACAACCCGGCATATAATGGGGCACATAAATTGGAAATATTATTAGTATTATTATTTTTCCGTTTTCGTGCCACGTTCGCCAGCCGCCTGTCCTGAAGGTGAACTGCCGCCGTTTTTTTTTTCCTTATGGTAAAGATGGATTGTCGAAATTTCTGCTAGGGCACAGGCTTTCGGACCATTTCGGGAAAGCACAAGTCAAACCGATAAAATGCCCCGCGTCCGGTGAAGGCAATCGCATTTAATTGAGCGTAAAATTGTGCACATCTATCTGGCAGGCCAAAAGGGGGGGCACGCGGAGAGAAAGAGCGAGAGATGATCGATCGATGCAAAGTTTATCGATTAGTGGTAATGTCCTTAGCAGCTTTGGAAAACTTATCACACAAGGTTACACTTTTTTGCTGCGTCGACTTTTTGTGAGAAGGCCGTCTCTGGGCGAGAAGTGTCTCTGATCGCAATCAAGTACCAAACTTTTCCATTCAGCCTGTTGTAACTGAGAAGAAACATGACAGAGTCTCCCTCTCAATTTGAGATGTATACTAATTTACGTCACTTGTTAACAACAACAATTTCTGATATGACTTAGCTTTTGAAATGCTTGAAGGATCTCCAAACGACTGCGTCCTTCGTTCATACTAAGTTATTTTGAAAATTGGTACACGGACCAGATGTTGAAATAAACCCAGAAGAGCTACCTGTTACACAACACCTCACAAATAAAAGCCTGGTGACGTCAAATCTGGTGATCTCGGTGGCCAGTCGCAATCACCATTTTTCGATATCTGTCATCCAGGGAACAAATGGCCCAAACCAAAACCAGGGTGACATGTGGCGCCATCCCATTGAAATCAGTGGTCTATCTGATTTTCACGAACGATTTGCACCACACAATCCGTTATCATGGCTCGGTCACCACTGATGGTTATCGTAACTCGATCTTCTCTTTAAAAAAATACGACCCAATGATCATATCCGTGCAAATACCGAACAAAACAGATTTTTTTGTTGTATAGAGGTGGCTGTTGCATTAAATGAAAGTTTTTGGTAGCAGTTTCATTAACACTTCCATTGATTGAAAAATTGGTACCGTTCCATGGTTAAAATTGTACTGAAATGACGCTTCCAAAGCGGTTTCGCTTTAGTCGATTTGATACCTAATTTGAAGGATATAGGGTAGCTCACTTCCGATGGTACACCCCGTAGAACTTCCGTACTTTGTTTGAGTAGGTTTTTTGTTTTTGATTCACATTAAGAAAAATCATCCAAATCGAGCATTATGCAATCATGCGGGAGCCGAATTATCATCACGAGCGAGCATCACGGCAACAGTTCCTCCAAAAAAAAGAAGAACCATTTGAATATCCGCTACTTCAGTTCGGTGCAGAACACCACACCAAATCCTAGTTTAAATCTGCCCAACACTTAACGACCAGCGTAAGCCATCAACTCGGAAATGCCCGCGACCGGCATCCGGTGAAAAATCTGGAAATGGCCACAGACCTAGAGCACAGTGGCGAGAGAGACCAAAACATATGCAAAAACATGCGCCAAACAGTCAGGAGGGAGGAGAGGATGAAGCGCTTCCTCAAATACTCACCTTTCGCTAATCCGAGCACGCTCGATGCGACAGAACAGAACAGCAAAACTGTTATTTTAATAATCTCCATGTTTTTTATGAGTTTGTGTTTTTTGTTCCTGCGTCGTTCGTTGTTTGTCCCTTTTCGGTGCCAGGGCGCCCCGGGCTTGATCCGTTCAGCTGCTGTCCGCGGTTGCAACAATCCTAGCCCTCGAGCCCGCCAGGTTCCGCTGTATCCTTCCGCTGGCAAGACAACAACGCCCGTTGCCTTACGGAGCCGGCTCGGCTGGCTCGTAAAATGTAGCTCAAATTCGCGGTATCTCCGCGAAACTGTCACCCGATTCCCGGGGCCAGCAACCGGTGTGGCCGCTGATGATCTCCCGCGCAAACGAAAATGGACCACAAAAAAAATCACAAGTACACGCGGCGGACGCTAGAGGCGCACCGGAAACGGATCAGCAAACGGTCCCGGAACGGAGCGCGCCAGAGGCTGGGGCCCACAAATAGTGACCTCTCGGTCGAAACTGTCGAAATTCGGCGCGGTGCTCCGGCCAGCACTGCAAGGGCTCACTTTCCACTCATAATCACACTCACATACACCGCTACTATCACACACATACACCTGCGCCAGACTTCACCGTCGCGTGTGCAGGAAAACTTTTAAGCTTTTCTCACCCGAGGTCGGAACGGATCGGACGAGGAAAGCGCCGAACGAAATGGCCCCGAGGAGGCCACGGGGAGGACCAAAGGGGCAGCGGGAGAAAAGAGAGAGAGCTTGATCCTAGTGGCTAGCGGTGCAGGGGGCCAGGAAATAATCACTAGAAACACTAACAAACAGCGGCGATTTTTTCGCCAATTTTTTGCGCACGACACTTTTCGCAAACGGGAAAGCTGCAGCAACGGCGACGCTTTCCACCTTCGGCCAAACTCTGGTCTGATGGCGCTTTCCCGGCGTGTGGCCCGTGAAAGGACACCATTGTTTCTCGCCGCCAACGATGGGGCCACCGGTTTCCCTTTCTCTCGCTCTTACACTCGTGCGCGCTTCTTTTGGCTTTTTGCTGCCCTGCACATCAGCCAGCCTGAACTTCGTATCCTTCACCGTAGGGCTTTGAGCTTTTCCATTCGGGGGATGGGCTCAATTTTTTGTTTCCTTTTTTCCCGGGGTTGTCTGTCCTTATTTTTAAGGACTATCAAATAGAAGCGCTTCTCTATTCAGTTTCTCTGACAGACCCTTTTTTTGCCGCACACTTGTGTGCCGGCTTCAACACTCACTATCACGGTCACTGTACAATGCAGGGCGCCGCCAGAGGGATTTCACTTTTCCGTGATTTTGCTTTCCGCAAGCACTACGCCAACTCATCCCTTCGTGGGTTCCTACCCACCACACACCTTCACACACAGTGGGATAACGATTATGTCTTGAAGCCTGTAAAGAGCTCGGGGCCAAGAAAAAAAAACATATAGAACGCCGCATATTCGGTCTCGAGTTTCGACGGCCGCGAAGAGTGTCGGCGTGAAAACTATACGAATTTCCCGAACCCAAACCCGACCGATTTCGTCGAGAGTGTGTATGTGGCGAGATGATGATGGTTTTGTTTTGCGCGACACAATCTGTTTACAGTGTCACTTTCATCACGGCGATGTAAAACATTTGCATTTTATTGTACTGCTGCACCTCCTGGGTTCGGGCCAGGCTCGGTTCCATGCTCGGTAGCCGCCTCTGCAATGAGAAGAATGAGAAATGCACCAATGAGAGTATGTTTTCGTATATTTCTGCTTTATTTGTTGTAAACAAAACCATTGTTTTCGGGGCGATTTGTGCGGTTTAGAGCCGGCAGGCGAGAATGAAGCGGTTGTGATTTATAGTCATTGTATTTTCAAACGACAAGAAGTGTTTAGGAACGATTAATACTACCCATGATAGTGGCTTAAACAAAATAGGTTATATCTATTAACGAACCATAACCATAAATACGGCCCCGTCTGTTCTTCTAAGAAAAAAAACGAACCATAAAAGCCATATCATTTTTACTAGCCAAGATTTCCAATCGACTTATTACAATTTGACTTAAAGATAGGTACGTTAATCAAAAAGTTCCCGAAATTAATTTAAAAAGTGAACAATATCTGTTTATTGTTAAAAATCTATATTGCCTCCTTCTAAGTTCCCATCGACTGCAACGCACTTCTGCCAACGCTGATCCAGTCCTCAAAACATGTTCTTAAATCTGCTTTGTATCTCCATTAGGGTAATCTTCGATTTTTCCATTAAAATTCTTTTGGTTGCTGAAACGCGTTCCGCTCAAAGGTTTTTTTTCATTTGATCAAACATAAAAAAGCCACAGAGAGCCAAATCAAAGAGTTCGGTGGTTGTTGGATGGTTTTCGTGTTGGTTTTAGCAAAAAACTCGCGGATAATGATAGGATTGTGCGATGGTGCAAGATCCACGAGTTGTTTGCCCACAAATTTTTGCATTTTTACAAACGTCTCACCGAAACAACGCCCAAATAGTACTCCTTCGTGACAGTCTTACCTTGGGGCAAGCATTTGCTATGTACCATACCATATAGTAATCCATTAAAACCCTGAGCATTGCCTTTTTTCGATCGAAAACGACACGATTTTTCGTGGTCTCTGCTCATCCGACGCGCGCCTTTCACTCGCCTGATGTCTGGACTACGTGTCGTGCTCATAAACCCACGTCTCTTCTCCAGTAATTATGCATATGACGAATGGTGGGTCAAAATCAACCATGAAAATCACGTCTTTGGTGCTGTCGACACGGTCCTTCTTTTGTATGAACTTCAAGCCTTTTAACGCCAACATTCCGGCAACACGACGGAGACCCAAATCGTTCACCAAAATTCTGTGAACGGATCCTACAGCAGTCTGCATGTTCTCTGCTATCGCTTTGATGATTAACTTGGCTGCGCTCATCATCGGTGATGGACTCTTACCACCCGAAAACTCGAAAACTGCTGTTTGCTGTAGACCATCGTTGCGCAAACACTTTCCCAGCATTTTCAAGGTTTTCGCACCGTTGAAATCGTTTTCAACACAAATTTTAGTGCAAACTCGTTATTGCACATTAAAATCCATTCTTAGAATTCTCAAAAATGGTGAATGATTTCACGACTGAAGAAAGAGGCCAAATGTTGGTGCCAGTAAAAATTGACAATTGAATTTCCTAAACAAACATTACTGTTAATTATTTACTATTCCGCTGGCAATTTTTTGATGCAATCTTTCAACTGGAACCTTTCAACTGGAATCTTTTGGCCCTGGAACGAAATTTCCACCCCGAATTTTCAACCGAAAAACAGCCTCAGACTGACAGCTGCTTCCTCCACGCCGACCCATAAATGGGATGATATACTTTTGCACCATCGATCTTGGAACGTCCGGGACGGATTCCAAACAAAATCTCCTTCACACCTGCATTTCTACAACAGACTGTTCCATCCCACCGATCCCAACACCGAAATCCTTTTGCGCTTCCCCCGGGCTCGGAGGCATTTTAATTACACGACAATTCATGGAATCTCAACAGACCCGGGTCGAGGGCGGCCAGCGGGCGTAAAATAACACCGACAAATATTTACACCCCCGGGGTGTGCTTCTCTCCCTGCCGGGTCTGCCAAAATCTTTATTTAACCCATTTTTAAGCCGCTTCCTTCTCCACTGACAGCTGACCAGCGTGGCAGCACCGTGGTTGGTGCCGCCACCAGGATTCGTCCTTTTTCTTGTTCTGTCCCAAAACACGACCGTCGAGAACCCAGACCCGGACGAGGTACCGGAATCACTTTTCACACTTGTCACCAAGTGAAACCGAAAATTATTTTATCCGCACCCAAAACTGGCTCGGCCCCGTACTCGCTTCGGACCGGAGTGTCGGAGTGCGCAAACAAAGAAACAAATGTCCTGCTCCTTTGAGCCGTTTCCGGGCGGCCCGCAGCCCGGACAAACTTCTCGTAGGCGTCAATCGTGGCAAAATCGTTCCGGATTTCGGTTTTCAAAGTCTCATTAACATCGTATCAAAAGGTTGCTGGCAGTATTTAGCATTCCACCCGCCACCCGGGGCTGTTCTGCGTTCCGCTATATCCGCCTACGCGGGCGATAATGCGGCAACTACAGTTTCATTTAATTTAACCCCCTGCTTGGAGTGATGAATGTGCCCTCAGTCTGGTTTTCTGATGAGTGACACAGTTTCTTTTTTTCCCTCCATGTATATTTATCCAACAGCTTTATCTCTTTTTACTCTAAAAGGACGATCTTCCTGAAGCGCTGCGGTTGCTGCTGTTGCATATAATGAGAGAGCTCCAGCTCCAGCAGAATCATAACTGTGTTGAGCTTCATTATAGTTTTGAAATGAACTTATTTAAAACGTAACTTAAAGGCGTAACGTATGGATTATTGCATATACAAATTCGTCTTTTAATTTTTGGAGCTCGCATGCAGAGCCATCAATATTATTCACAACTAATTGATGACTGGTTTCTATATCATCTTATCATAGCATTCTCATTAAAATTTAATTAGAATGAAACTAACAAGCACTCTCACTGGTGTTAGGCACTGTGTTAAATGAACACTTGTTATGAAAAAGTTTTCAAATGTTGGCCCAAAAGGTTGTGCTAGTTCAGCACGATAGCCAAGGCGTCTTTCGACAACATAAACATCCTTTCACCGGAATCGGAACCGGTTTTTGCTTCGAAGCCGTTTTATTCCGTTGCAACCATTTGCATAAGGCTAAGCCGTAAGGCGTTTACTTATGCAAACGATTCCATTTCTCGGCCAATCTCCCCAACAGGAACGGCCCGCCCTATCGAGTTTTGTTCCGGCAACGGTTCGGTTCCATTTCCTAATGCCATCACAATCTTCGATTGGCTTTCCACAGGCTTTCCGCATGCTTCCGACTGCGACCGCTGGTGTCGTCGGTTTCGGAAAGTTTCTGTAATCAAATCGTTAAGATACCTTAAACGCAGAATTTACGACACGTTCGCCCATTTCACAAACTATGTTCGGAAAAGTTAAGCCACGTCGGAAAATGGATGTTCGGTTAGCCCGATGGTTCCGGATGGGATGGGGTGTTTCGGTGCATCCTGACGGTATCCCACCAAGTCCCAATCGTCAATTTCTAGCCAGCTGGCGAACCGTTAAACCGACGTCGAATGCCGAATGGAGGGGAAGATTTTCTTCCCCCCCACCCGGGATCGTAGTGGAGCGAAACGTGGCGAGGAAAAATCGTTCCAGCTCGGTTAGTTCTGTAACAAGATTGAGCGAAAGCCACTTGGCGACGGAAAGAATTCGGCAACCGCCCCACCGCTGCTGAGACTCCCGAGACAGACAAAACTGAAACAGAAGCCCCTAGCCCCAGCGAACCATCAGTTCACAGCTAAATCCCGACAGTTCAGTGCTTTGCCGGAGCCCTTGACCCACCCGATTCCCGCTGGACTGCTGGACGAAACACGTGAAGCGAAGTTGTTGAGTGAAGTTAAACTTTTCTTTCCGGTTCAAAGGCGTTCAGCGGGGGGCTGGACATCCCAAGGAGTAGCAACCCCAAACAGGAACCACCCCGCAGGTCTTTAGGGACCTACTCTGGCCGGACCTTGCCGGCCCCATCCGGTCCGGTAGCACCGGTTGCCAAACAATCTTCGTCCCATTGCCTCTGCAGTCAACCGTGAAACAGACATTTTTCTTCCACCGACGGTGCCCTTTGGAGAAGGGAGGAAAGCGCCAGCAACGAGGGCGACGATGGCGACAACGAAGGCGCACCCGTTTGTCACACGGCCCGTTCCAATCAATCGACGCACATGTGCGTTTGAAGAAGTCCAATTTGCGGGTAGGAAGCGAAACCAACGGTCCTGTGAATTAGGATGAAGTAGAACCGAGCAAAGCAATAAACAATACGGAATGATCTCGTTCGCAGTGCTGGCCGTAGAAATGGGGTTGAAGACTATTTCACCAGTCTATTCGCAAAGTAGTGTCGATATCTCATTCCCGCCCCATTATTTGTAATGTGTTTGAGCAATCAACCGACATTATGTTTCATTTTTGAAATCCAACTATCGCACGCTATGGACGACTCTTAAGACTCCATGTTCTGATAAAAATATGTAAATACTCTGCATACTAAGTTAAGCATCAGTACTGTCGGATTAACGCAACATGCAACAAGGCCTTGTTCCCTTATCATCACCAACGTCGCCTACAGCTTGGCTTGTGAAGGTTCCGAACCAACCAGAAACTCTCCGCCCAGCGTTAAACACGATTTCCGATGTTTGCAGCTGCAGATACCAAGCTGGTTGGGGCCGATAATGCTATTCAAAAATAGTTATCACCAGAAAAAAATGCATCACATAAAAGGCAACAGTAAACAACGTCCTGCAGCTGCAACGTAAATCTACAAGCCAGATGAATGTGGATGGACCGTTAAAAAACAATTCCACGCTCCCCAAGGTGCTGAAAAGAAACCCGAAGCGATAAGCAAACTGGAAGTGGCGTAACTGTAAAAATCAGAAATCAGAATCCCTCAGCGTGCTCAGTCTCGCTACTTAATGCCGATTTTTGGGATGAGCTTCGTGAAATTAAAGTCTATTCTGTGTGGAGGTCCAGCAGCAGTGCTCCGTCTTGAAAAGTGTTCTCTTCACAGGGAAGTTCGCTTATTGGCACCATTTCAGCCAACAGACCACACGGCAGCCTGTTCCACTGCCGACCCATGCGCGCTTGGGATCCTTTCCACGATTATGAATGGCCATCGTTCGTCAATCGCAGCTCCGCTTCCCAAGCTGGCTGTCCCGAGCGGAAGGCAGCTGGCGGGCAAAACCAAAAATGAAAATGGATTGCTGCAGCCTCCGGTCCCACAGGAAGGAAGTAGCTCGCCCGGCATCGCCCAAGGGCGACCGGGAAAGCGCCCCAAAATGATCCGGAAGTACCACCGAAAATTACCCAACCGTTGGGGGCCAACGGCGATGCCTGAGCGCACGTAACTTCGTTAAACGCTTATCATATTTGTGTGTTTATTATCTCGAGTACAGCCCGGACCGTGGTAGACCCTCGCCAGGAGGGGGACTGATGACAGGCTGGTGGTTATGATGGTGATGATGATCATGGTGATGTTCAGAGTAATGGCGTGGCGTCTGCTGGCGGGAACCAGAATGTTACCAAGCGGCAACGGCAAAGCAATAGTACCCACCCAGACAACTCTCCGAAAAAGGGCCGGAAATGTGAAGAGATTCTTGGCGATACACAAACGGTCAATGGATCTTGTTCTTGTCATTCTGCCATTGCCGGGATGGCAGTTGTGGCTGAGCGCCGCCATATCGAAGAATTATTTCGATTTTCTTTCTTTCCAACCGGTGTCGGTAAGCGCCCATGCGGAACACCACAAAATCCAGAAATCGCTCCAGACGCCCACAAACATCGATAGCCTCTCCGCCCGAGAGCCATGTAAAGTACCACACACAACTTTCGTGCGATGTTTTCCCCGCAAACACCGGAGTTTAGCAACCGGCGGCCTCCGGGAAACCTCCAGAGCAATTCCGGGCTAAGCCTTCCGAAGCCAACAACGTCCCCAACAAAACCGTGCCCTGGTGACGTGTAATGCTGTTAGGAAAAGGCTTCCGCTATCGTGTGTGTTGACTTCCGATCCCGTGGCGTGTTGAGTGGCGGACTATCGAAGAATCGGCGGCGACCAAAGGTGGCTGTAAAAATAAGCAAAATAACACCATCGGCCGCACCATCGCTGCCGGAGCGGAAAATCAACCCCCTCCGACACTCGCTCACTCGCGTTTAATGGAGGCATCAAAATGTAACCGAAAAATAAACCCAGAAAAGGGACGACCTGGGTGTCCCAGCAAGACACTCCGGGACTCTGGGTGATCGAATGGGAAGGATACGGATTCGGAGAAGGATATTGACGGATGCCGTGATACGGTATTACACATCCTTTAAGGATTGTTTCGCTCGGGGTCCCGGGACCAGCCGAGCACCAGGCGAGCTCGATTGAGCGTTGTCGTCGACAAAGTTGTCTTCTCAACCGATAATGGCTTTCGATGGTAAAGAGCTTAGGCGCATTAAAGGTGTTGCGGTTCGGTGTTACGCTCTGGTGCTCGGTCGGTGTCTCGGGGTTTTTTTGTTTTTTATACCGGCTCCACCGCTAATGTACAGGAAGCTTTGCAGAAAGGGTTTCCAAAATCGGTTTTAAAAAACCTCTCATAAATGGAGACGTCGATCAGATGCCTTTTGTAAAACTCAATTAAATTTTCCATTTCACCGGCTTAGGAAACAGATTGTTTTTAAGGGAGATACTTTCAATGTACTGAATTTTGAAACTCAGTTTTCTCCACTGTATTATGTTCAGACCTTCGATTCTTTATACGTATTTGGTGACCTTGGTGATGTTAATGATAATCGGCAAAGTATATAACTAGTAGTTTAAGACATGTGAACCATTTTCTTCTTGAATCTTAGAAGAACCGGTATAAGATTAGATTAATAAATACCGGGCCGTATTTATTAATTTAACTCAATCTAACTTAACAAGATTAACAGGATTATCTTAACTACTATGTGGCATTTCCACCACATCAGAATAGTCTTATCCGGATGGATGTGAATCATTTCAAATGTTCAAAAATTGCAAATTGCAAGCCGCAGATTATATGAGCAATGCAATATTATATAAGAGCAAAATTGGCAAATTGAATTGATAGTCAATCATTATTCTATGGAACATTTGATAGGTTTATGGGCCAGTGGTAAAAGTTTCTGTTCCCCCAATGCTTCTATACAGACTCATACAATCTGGTTAATCTGAACTACCAGATACTACTAGACAATCGGATCGAATCGCTAGATCAACCCCAACTAACCGCGTCCCCAGCCTGCATTCCGTTGCATTGGTTCCCAAAATTAAACCAGGAAATGAATCTAATTTAACATTCCCTCGCCTGGCATCAGGGCACGAAACTACGGCGAGGAGAAAGGAAATTAAACGCCCACAGCCCATTAAACAACACTTACCTCCGCACACTCCCGCCGCACCGGCTCCAGCGTGGCTGGCAACCCCAAACTAACGCAACGGATATCCGAATAAGTTTCCCACGGGGCCGCAGCAACCGGGAGGCATTCGTGGATTGATCAGCTGAGATTTCCGACCGAAAAACGTTCCTCCAATTCCTCACGAGCAGTCGCGAGCCACCCACCACCGGTAACACGCTACGATGGCGCTCGATTGCTGCTCAGCTGCAATAACTTTGCTCCCGAGATGCACTGAATCATGCTCACTGACCTCATAAATCACGGTCAATTTCCGGTGCACACGAAACCGGCCGACCCCGGGTCCTCCCGGCTGAGATGCAGGTGCCCTCAGACAGGCTGGGCCATAAAGTACTCTCCCGTGCCAAGCGCAGGCTCTGAGTTTCACTTTCCGTTTTTAGTTTTACCGACTAGTTGGCCAGCATTCTGGCCATCCTTAAGCTGGTCGCATTTAAATTTAAAGCACGCCACAAAGCCACCAACTGGCGATTCCAGGAACGCGCACAAACCACCATTCAGTTGCCGACGAGTCAGAGTGGAAACTGTTGCTCACTTCCAGTAGCGCACTTTCGGTTAAATATCCTTCCGACACAGACGTGGCGAGGCGATAAGCGAATTAATAATCCATCCTATTGTTACAGGCGCGATAGTGATCGCGCATCATCGCCACCATTACGAGACCATCGGTTTCAACACCCAGCATAATTGACGCCATCATCGTGTCGGCCTATCTCGCTGATCGGCATTCCGTTTATGGTTTGTTCAACGCCGCCGCCACCCGGAAGCGTGGAGCCAGCGGAGCGAAGTTCGGTCCAACTTTTGCGCACGGATCGCTTTTCGCTTCGGGGTCCCGAGTATGGCTTTAATCGGATTACGTTTCATAATATTGAATTCATTATTCTCCTCGGCAGCCATCCAACGGACTGTATGGCTCCTGTCTCTCGGTTGAGCCCCCTCAAGCCTCGAGGGGCCTCTGGGGCTCTGGGCGTAACAAAAATCGTATCCTTTCGAGCGCTTCTTCTTGGAACCACGGATTGACTGTTCCGCCCGGATAAGATTAGCGCGCGCACAACTTGAAGCCTCCGACGGTATTATTTCGCGATGCGCTGTGAAGTGGCACGCGCGACGTGCTGCTGTGATTCGCTGCCCGGTGCCGGTAGTATCCGGAGCAGCGCACTTCGATGGACGTTCCAATGGCAGCAATATCTGTCTATCAATGTCTTCCCACGGCTCTCCGATGGCTCTTTTGCCCCCCGGTTGCTTGTTTACTTTGCGCGTCGGCCACCTGCTCGGCTCGATGTGGCGCCAAAAAAGCGACTGCTCCAGCTCCGGGACCCGTCCGGAGAGCCAGCGAAGCGTACGTAGCAAATCTCTACTATGAATAATTAATCATCTTTATGTTGGGCGCGAGGCCCATCCGTCACTGAAAGCATATTTATCTCACTTGTGTCCGCAACAACCGGGCCAACCCCGGAGCGACACCCGAACAGCTCCGCGGGGCTGCCATCGAATGTATCGGAAGGGCACCAACAGAGAGGGAAAAAATCCTGGCACAAATTACGCGATACACAGATGAATAAACTAACCCAAAGTCAGCACCGGAACTAGGCCAGCTGCTACGACCGACCCGAACGGTAGTTTCCTTCGCTCCAAAACGCGCACACACCACTCGACCGAAAAAACACATCCGCACCGAACAAACGCCACGTTGAAACTGCCGACGGAAGCCGAAGTTCCCGGGCTCCTCGGCGGAAGCCGAAAGCATAGCTTCCGACGGCTCGTTGTGAGTGCGATTCGCGCGGACAGGAACCGGAAAGGACAAAGCACGAGCACGCGATCGAACAGCCGACGGAACGGTTCAAAAACAAATGCCACTCACGGGTGACAGTCGCTTTGGCTGCGTACGTTCGATGAGTGGTGGTGAGCACTCACATCTTTGCGGCCTGAAATTCACCACTCACCATTCGCCAACGCACGAGCAACTGCTTTCCACGGGAAAACTGACGAAACACCAACAAGCGACACATTCACGCACACAGAAAAGGAAAATATGTTTTCCCCCGTGAGAACAGAAGGATCCAACGGTGAATGGCGAATTTGCGAACAGTGACTGGCTCACCGTGGCGTTCACCTTGGCGTGGTGAGTATGGAAACGCATCGAGCTTCTCGCCACATTGTAGCAAGTTTGGAAAACCCTGGGGTGGACCGAGGGAAAACTTTTACTCCAAACTGGCAGTGCCACCGTTGGGTGTTGTTAGTGTCGGTAATGATTTGGGCATTCGATTCAGGGATTTTCTTTACCGGAAAAAGAAGACACCGGACGCTAAGGTTGCTGATGGTCGACCATCGTATATCTTTTTCTCCAGTTCCTCTCTTATTCACCTCGCGAGAGTGTCGGTGTGAGGGTGAAATTTTCCGGCCACGTTACAACAGTGTGCAATCTAAATTCCGATGCATCAAATGCATTCCCGTTTGTGGCTTTGCAAGCTTTGATTTTATTGTAGAGACTTTATTGTATATCCTGTATTGCTACAAAAATACAAACATATTGTTCATTTTTGTATATTTTTTACGAACATTTTATTCGTATTTTCTATTTTCAACACCATGTACCTCTACAGACTTATACCGACGGAGCTAGTTAGAGTTAGATCTTGTGAATAAGACGGATATTCAAACAGTTAAAACCTTAATTCGTGGATTTTGACATGTTCATAATCTCTGCTATCTTTTTCACTTTAGTTCGTCGGTCGTCTAACACCATTTGATGAACTTTGGCAAAATTTTCATCAGTGATTGCATTATTTGGATACGTTCCTTCCACGTATTTCCTTTGAAAAACAAATATCTTATAACACTCCGATACTCCATTTCCTCAAAAACACTGACATTGACTCGCTCAAACGATTGCTACACAAAAACACAAAATCTCAAACATCTAAAATTATTATGAGTAACTTTCAGAAGATTGAAAACCTAATTCACTATCTTTCATTTACTAGTGTTGCCATCTTCCGATGCATTGTGGAAACTTTTGAAAACCACCCTCGTGTTTACTGGAAGCCAAGAATCCCGCAAAGTGAAGCATTCAATGGCTCATGCGAATTTTGTCGTTTAAAAAAAGGTATCAATAATAGAAGAGCTTCATGGTCAACTTATGTTTTATTAGGAACGATCAATTTTATCTTGTTCATTTGGCGAGTGGTAATTTTATTTATTAAAAACGGTACACGAATGTCAACGATCGATGTACTGGATCATCTCACTCATGAAATTTAGCATTTACATCTGACTTACAACACTTATTCGTCGAACACTTCAAACGGATCCACCATCGGACGGCAGTGTCGCACCAATTGACTTCTCTTTTCGACCACATACTGTTTAGCGGTGTTAGTTCCACAAATCTGATTCCCCAGGCTACTTATGCCACCGACGGCGCAACCCGCTGTTCCGCCTCTACCGACCACCACCAGCACACCTGATGCCATTTGAGGCCATTCCGGGGGCCGTTTGTTAGCTTCCGTGTATTCCCCGAAGAAAATAAATCGTAAAAACTGTTTTAACTTCTGCTTCTGCTGGCGCCCATTTTCCGTTACACATTTTCCCGACTTTATCCCGTTCGCCAGGAGACTTCCATCTTCAAGAGGTGGCATTTTATGTTTCGCCGCAGCCGCTCTGCACGGAAACAGCGACCGCCGACCTCACAGCTTGCCTGCCCCACGGTACCAGCTGTTCGTTGCACTTCCTGGAACGGCCACGGACATCCTTTTGAAGCATTTGTAATGTGTGCTCCGCCGACTCGAGGAATGCCCACTGGGGCCGTAAACTTGTGTGTGAGGTTCTTTTTTTCTACAACTAGCCTAGAGGCCAAGCTCCACTCGGCATTTTTATGTTTCACCAACTTTCGCCGCTTTATGCTGCTTCGATTCTACTCATTAGTGCTACGACCGCTTATGCTACTCCATCGCTCGCAAGTGAGCAAATGCATTGCAAGTATAGTACAATATAATTGGGAGCGTTAGAAAGTTGCAGTTTTGTTCTTGCGGTTACAATAAATTCCACAACGCTCACCAGTGCTTAGTTTGTTTTCACTCTACTCTAAATAGTTTGAGTTTGGGTATGAAACCATCTACTCAAAAAAAACCATCTACTCAAAAAAAACCATCTACTGGTTTTCAAATTATTCCCACGTATCCCAAAGTATTTCGATCACGATTACAAGTTTAACAATAAAATGCTACGAACTAGAAACAAAACTGCAAGCCATCGACCAACTGGACCGTTCGGACACTGCTTTTTGAAGACAATCTGAACGCCAAGATGCTACTGGTTTACTGTATAGATGGTGTGATGTAGTGATCCCACGGCGTGTTACTGCCAGGCAATGATTCATAATAATCGCGTTACTTCCGCTGGACAACTTCGAGACTCGGGCCGGGAAAAACTTTGAACATCGTTAGCTTTTCAAACGACAACTGTTGTGCAGTATCGTTGTTTATAGATATTATAATTCTTGCGAGTTTGAAGATACTTAGAGGAATTACTTAAAAAACGAACTAAGCGATCGTTAATGTATTTGTGTTAGTTTTGATATTTTATTCCAATTTCAGAACCATCCCACATCTTTCCTTTTTAAACAGACTAATTTCCAGCTTCCTTTTACTAATTTATCGTTTCTGCATAGGTGATAGAGTTGCAAGCGAAACATAAAAACCAAATAAAAATATGGTCCATTTCATTGATTGCTACAAGATCGCCGGAAGATTATCATTCCAATGCAAAGTAATTATCGATTAATGAACAGACCATATACCAGGAATATAAATTGAAATTGTCCGGTGGCATGTTTCAGATTTATTTATTTATTTCATTTCTATTTCATTTTATATCATTTCTTGTATTAGACTTTAAACTTTAAAAATTAGTTAGTGTCATTCTGCGAAATAACTTGGTTGTTCAGCGTATTAAAAATGTTGTGTACAGTTCCCAATAAAGGATATTTGCGGTATTTGCTTCATGTACTTCTTCAGCGAAAGAAGCTTTTCCGACACACCAAATATGTCCCGGACAATCACTTCCTCAAAATCAAATCGTATACTATCCATGAATGCAAGCGATTGACCTCCAAGTTCTCGTGTGTAATTACACACAGACTTAGATCTTCATTTATATCTAACTTGAGTTATTCCTAGAAGCAAGTAGCCTGCAAAAGAACTCGAGCAAACGCAACGCATTTCATCTACGCACCGTTCCATCATGTCATAGAACAGGTACAAAACGGATGCACATTCGAGGAGCGCAGGAAAATCTCCGACTCTCCGGTGCCTTGCGCCGTTTTGTGGAGAACTAAACGCTAAAGCGGCTCCTTGAGGCCCACACTCGAGTGATCCTCACGGGGTGGGCCGCGTACCGCGGTGGGCCAATCCTTCCAGCAAGGACCTCATGGGAGTGATTTTTAATCTCCAAACAACCGGTCTCCCGAAGCACGCGGCCCCAATGGTGAGTTAAGCGTCCGCATGGAGCGGAAAAGTTTACCCTCGTAATAAAAACTTTTCAAAAACAAAACAGAAAAAACGAAGCGAAACGAACGAAACAGAAAGCACAACCGGAGCTGGAGCATAACACAGTAATGCTGTGTACATTAATGGGAATTGATGAATGACATTTTTATGGAGGGCCACTTCGGTGCCGGTGCCGCTGCCACTCGCTTTGGTCCAAGGATCGGACTCCCAGAGTCCGAGCACTCGGGGAGTGCTTTTTTACGACAAAACGACAACAGGCCCCCCGCAGCCACCCTTCGCTCCACACCCCTTCGCGAGATAGCCGGTGCGGAACGCACCAGGACCATAGCGGCGTGCCAGAACCGGGAAGCAGCGGAAACGATTGAGCAACTTTTGCCCGGACTGCCCGGGCAGAGAAAGTCACCACCCGGTGCTGGCGGCGACCCCGAAGATTTTATTTTCCCGTGCCGTCCTGCGCTCTCCGTTCTCCGTTCATCTTCCTTCGGAATGGCTGTTGTCCTGCTCGCCAGGGCGCCAGGCCGCTCCGTTCGCGGCGCGTTGCTGCCACATCCCTTGTTGCTACTAAAGACATTAAAAATATGTTCCCTCGTCCGTCGCTCGACTGGGGTCACTTCCTCTAGTTCCACTTCCGCCCCATAACCGGGGATAGGGATTTAAAGGCACGCGCGGCACCATAATCCGGAGCATCGCGCGCTGGCCGAGTTCCAAAACCACCCGCATCGCATCGCAACTCCAATTGCGCCAAGAGGATGCTTTGGACGAAGATTTAACCAACGCCGTGTTCTTAATGCTCGGAATAGGGAAACAAGCGCGAGCACCGAGCCGGGGCGAGAGTGCGAAAGAAAAATACGGAACTAATTAAATTTTATGCTTTTTAAATAGAAAGTTTCCGGGAGGGCCGAACTCAAGGGCGGCAAGACTCTGGCCCCAACTCCCACCGGGACTGGATTATGACTTCTTCGTTCGTTTGGCCAAGGACCCCTCGGTACACCGGTTATGCTCCAAAGCAACACTCAGATCAACCGAAACGTCAGAAACAAGAGCGGGACTACGGTTTCGGAATCAATCCAGTTCGGGTCGATAAGCGAGTCGCAATCAAAAGTGATTGAAGCCCAGGGGGCGATAGAGCGAAAATATTAATTCGCGAAACCCTTTTTCCCGGTCGACTGGCGGTGCTGTAAGTGGACTTAGCATCTGACAAGTAGCAGGTCCGGAAGTCATCAGGGGGCACGGCACGGCGTTCTGGTAATGAGCCTTCGAGCCAGGTGCGTACCCGGTGCTGCCGGCTCTTCATTAGTTTCCATATCGTTAGACAACGACCCGGCGAACGACGAGAGCTACACAAGTTCAACGACCATCTGGCGGTGTCTTCCGGGCAGTTTATTTTATTTTTATGCCCCCCAATCTCAACCGCTTGGGCTCAACCGTTCCCGTTTCTTTTTCCATTCTTCGTATAAATCAGAGAACTTCTCACTTTGAGATTGCTATTGTGTCCTTCCCTTTTTTTTTATTAGACCTCCTTGGCACTTCCTTTCCGGCCAGCCAGCGGTAGCGGATTGAGCAATAAAAAAGACGTACAACATGCCCGGCACCTCCCGAAATCCCCGGAAAGGGATCACATTCCAAAGCGTAAACAGCAAGCTGAATGGTGCGGAAAACTCGGGAAAAGTGAGGCTTCGGGAAAATTCGGGGAGCACGGTTATTTTCACGCCCTCGACATTCGTCCCCGTCCGTCACGCGTGTTATCGAAGAAACACGCTTTCAGAGCCGCTGCGTGTGTTTATGCTCCGATTGTTTCATTGTTTCCGGTCGAAGCCCGAAGTGTGCCAGCTGGCTGGCGGTGGGGAACAGCAACAGCCCATGTCCTTTTTATGGCAATTTTAATTTTATCTCGCTTACGGCGAGATAAAAGTGGTTTGGTGGGGGGTCCTTCTAACAAATCCGATTCAAGGATCCCATTCCCAACGAAGCGTCACCGCGAGGACATTCGCACGGCTGTTTAGGACGCACGCACGCGGAAGCCAGTGTAAACTCGACCCGGTGTCCTTACTGTTATCTTCATGTGTGAGTGTGGGTTTGCCCATAAAGTTGTCAATGAAAAACCCCGACCGTGAAGTGGAAAGTCTGGTGAGAAAAAGGGTGGCGCACAGATTGAAAATGGTTCATAAAAATGGTGGGTCCGGCAAAAAAGGCGCCAGCATGTGGCACCAAACAAGGATGCCCGGCCGACGCCTGTCCGTCTGTTCCGTCCCGGAACCATTTTCACATTTGCCCTCGTTACGCGTTACAACCTTCGGCGTAATCGTTCCAACGAGGGGTTTTACGCGTGAGTGTATGGGTGAATACCGGCCGCCAAAAATCGTGTTGTGATTTTAAATTAAACTATACGTCGTTTCACTCAAATTACCACTAATTTGACCATCGATGTAATAGCTTGATTCGGGTGTTAGGTAGCATAGGCAGCGAAGTGGATAGTAATGGCCGGAGCCGTGTTTGCACAGGCCAGTAACTGGATCGCTGCCAAATATTTAAATGGCTCTTTAACGGTCCTCACTCCACGCCAACTGGAGCCTTCTTATTGGGTATTAGGTCTGGTTTTTGATGGGTATTGATAGTGCAGCTTTAGTTATCTCAGCGCTGTTTTAGTAATCGGGATTATTCATGTCCAGAAGTGCTACATATGTACTCCAACCAGCAAACTCATCTCTCTTTATTGAACTCACGCACTATTTTAAGAGAGACTGCAGATATTGTTTTACATTATTTTGAGGAAAATTTTTAATTTACTCACTTAGTTACCAACAAAATTATTAGGAAATACGCAACCAACAGTTACCTTGAAAGAACATTGTTGAAATGAAAGTTCAAAATTGCTTTGGATAAATTTTTAAGACTTTCGGGGAATAATATTGCTCAAATTAGCACAGCTGTTAAACATTTCACATGAGCCGGTTTGCTAACATTTTAACGATGTGAGCTTTCTAACTCAATTGCCACTAAACAGAGTTGCTATTATGAAGATCCTTTTATGTGAGTGCGACGAACAAATCAATATTCGAATCTGTCTAATCAATAATCGTCTCCGCTGTAACTTATTCGATGTGATTCGGGCCGTTTAAGTTACTTCTTGCAACTATAACTTCTTTCTCCGTAAAAAGTATTTTTCTACCATTAAGTTTGTCCTGTTTTCCTGGTATATCTGGTAGCGTGCTGTTGGGCCTGACACATTGTCCAAAAGTTTCCACTAATTTCTAACGCAACGCAGACCGTGTTGCGTTTGCCCACACTGGTCAGTTCCACGTAGACGCGCGCTGTCTGGAACGCGAATCATTTTAACGACTTCCTACGGAAAATTGGACGCCGCTTCCTGTCGACTGCCACATTCAGCGCTGGCACTTTGTGGCCCAAAGTGACCAAAAATGTTTTTTTCCGTTTCCATTACAGGCCTGATTCCATGAGCGTTGTGAGACTGTGTGACAGTGCGACAGTTAGCCACGGAAACAAAAAACCTGTTCTAATCGATTTCCACTGTCACCGGAAGTGACATTTACCGCAACAAGCGACAAACTTTTCCGTTCTCGACGGCACCACTCAACTTGGCCGACCTCCGGTCAGTTGCGAAATGATTTAGAATGGGCAGGTTTCAACATGTTTCTTCCCGTTCGTGCCTTCAACATAGTTTGCCGAAGCTCTCACACTGTAATGACCACTTGCCACTCGGGCTCAATACAATTCCCTGGCCCCAGATTGGCCGGCTCATCCTGTCAAGCTATTAATGGCGAGCAATTATTGAATTGCTTGCAATCCATCGGTCTACCATAAATTTTCGAACGGCGCGTAGTCATGGCAACGTGGCCACGTGGCGCACACACCACGCGGATGAACGCCTGTCGAACGATCAATCCGGCCATAAATCGTCTCTCTCTCGCGCCGTTTCCGTGCTCCTCGTTACTACCAAGCTGCTACCAGGACGCCATTTTTCGCGCGACCGGTAATTAACAAGATATTTCTGGACCCATCCCACACGGTCCGGACGCAATCCCGCCTCACGTGTTACGCGAATCGCGCAACACTTGGCGTTGCTGTTTACGCAGTCCCCTGGCTCCCAGGTCCATCCGCAACACCGCTGGCGCCACTTCGAGGCTTTCCACGTCGAGCGAGGGCGGCCGGAAAAGTGGATTGAGTGATTTTTGCTTCCTTTTATTATGGCTCATAAACCTGTTCAGTGTTCGGGCGGGGGCGGCGTACTTTCGGCGACACGTAACTCGGTGAGTTGCGGTGTCCGTCCAGGTCCGTCCAGGGAGGCGCAAGGAGGCAACGTCCAGTGCTCACCATATAACCTCAGCCATTATTTTCCTATTAAAAATGTAACTAGCCCCAAAATGAGAATCTAATGCCCCTCCAGCCGGCGGCCAGGGCACGGGGAAGAGTGTCCTGGAAGGAGGGTACATGCGGCGGGAATGGTACGCTTTTTCTAGCTCGTTACTCGGCCGAGGAGGAGGATACGTGATCCAAGGATTCCCAATATGATGGACATTAATATTTCATGCCGCACGGCCAAGGACGGCCAGGCCGTCGTCCACTTGCGCGTTGGGCCGGCCAAAGTTGGTGCGTTTCCGGCGGCCTGCGTTGCTGAAGCTGAGGGGCCAAAAATAAACGGAACGCTCGAGGGGCGAACGGTTGCCCAAGCGACGGAGTAATTGTGATGAACGGGACGGCGGCTTACTTCTCTCTGGACAAAACTTCCGGGCATCTTCCGGGGAACCGATTGCCTTTGCCGAAGGGGGCTGGCTGCAAGGCTGGCATGCTTCATTAGTGGCGTTATTTTGGGTGACAATTTGATTGCGCCTTTCCGTTTCGTCAGCGAACCGAGGCCGAAACCGATTTTCACCGAAAAATCGAGAGCGATGCGGAAGATTCGTAATTAACGATACCCGGTTGGCTTACGTCTTTTCTATTGCCGATTGATGCCTTTGAGGCAGACAGTTCCGTTACAAAAACAAACTCCGGGAACCGTTGCCATCTAGTACCTAGTCATTTACGCATATTTGACTACGAATGATTTTATTGGTTTACCAGTTAATTTAAATCTAGCAAAGAAAAAAACATAATGAAAATAGTTTGCAATAATTCAAATTTCAAATTTTAAATTAGACTTTCGACTGCTTCTCACGCATTGTTCTGTTTCAAATCCGGCTACTGGGATGTATAAAAATAATATGCAAGGCAGACTGGCAAGCCAATTCGATATTAACCCTTTGGTCTTTGCATAATTTGGCCTCGTTGGATATTATATTGTGAGAATTGTTTAATTTGTTCAATAATGCTTCTATCGACTGCTTGATCTGCTCGAAATCTGCTCGATCGGAAAACTATGCACTGAAGGAGGTTGCTCTTCCGACTGACAGGACATTTCACAACTAATCTAGTGATCCTTGCCACTGTGCGGCTGTCAGAGGAAGTTCATTTTCAGCCTCATTCCAAATTCAGCGTTTCCGATGGCTTCGGTACTGCAATTTTGCCGTCGACAGCCCCAGAAGCTGCACGAAGCTCTCCTTCAAAATCACGAACAGCTGATGGTGGCCTCGCTACTGCTTGGCCTCACAACCGGCGGCATGCACTGGCTGTCGCTGCGCTTTCCGGTCCTGGCTTCGCAGTTTCGCGAAAACCTTCGCGCATTTCCTGTCGAAATATCGTTCGGTGTTTTCGCGCTCGTTTCGATTGGTTCACTTCTGGCCTACACGCTGTACGTGCACCATCGCCAAGGTAAAGACCGCAGAGCCCGAAGCTTCATTCGCCAGCGCTACATCGACTACATCCTGCTGTGTCTGGCGGTCGGCGTTTCGCATGCCAGTCGTCGGCATCTCGTCTCCACCGGCAAGGATGGATTACGGCTCGAACAGCTCGAGCGCTACCGGAAGGAGATCGAAACTGCCGTCTTTCGCTTCCGAGCCAGCTCCAAGAAGGTGTTCCGCGAACCCGGCCCGACCTACTCGCTGCAGGCCGTCGAGCGCTACTACCGACTCGATGACGATCGTTACGGTGATGGAATTCTCAGTCTCAAACGGTCAGTAGATTTGGGAGTTCCATAACGGCCACGGCGCTATCATGCCGAGTTTCTTTTCCATTGATAGAGACAACAAATCTTTGCTGAACGTTCCTGCTCTCAAGAGATTATTGGATTTGTAGCACGAACGCACGAACCAAAGCCTTGACGTGTCACGGGACGGTTCTGTGCCAGCCTAGATCCGGATTCGAATCAATTAAGAGAGAGATTATCGAATCACTTTCATTACGTTTGATTTATGCCACGGAAGATTTTTCGGCTAGCTATCACTTCGCACATCGGTTGAGATGAAACCTTTTGGACGGTAAGCCATTTCCTCTTTTTTGCCAAATGTCTTTTTTCGAATTTTTCCTTTAAATGTCTCTGTCTCTTAGGCTGTTGCTCATACTGAAACTTTTTTTTGATAATTATGATTGGGTTTAATATTTTCAGTGGTTACCTATTATTTTCACAATGTGTGCTTTGGAGGTTTCCGAATCAGTTAACCGATTCCGATCAAATTCCAGCCGATCAAAGGTCCGATCCAAACTATCAATCAAAGGTCAATAGAGCGCAAAGCCCCATTGGCCTATTGGATATGTCGTTTTTGCGGTCTATGTTGATATTAAAATCAACTCAACACAAGGAAAGTCTGTCGTATTCGGCATGTAATCATAAAGCCATCGACCACCATGGGCCGGTGTGGCAGAAAAGTTCCGCTTGCCAACATCTGTTTCCCACGTTAGGCTCGACGTGCAAATTGTTTCTTAAATAACATCTAATAACCACACCAGCTGACCGGGCAACATCAACCCCGAGCAAGTGCCAAAAGTGCAACGAACAAATCGGGAAGTTTCGTCCTTTCTTCGCTTCTGTCCCAAAGACGTTGCGATCCGAGTTGCTAGCCACCAGCAGAGCACCGGGACGAGAATCCAGCTGTTGGACCACTGGGCCGGCGAAAGCGAGAAAGACGAGATGTCGTCTGCGCCCTAGCGCATGTTGCTGGGGGCCTGGACGAAACATAATTTTAATTAAAAAACTTTCCTTCACCATTGCGCTGCGAAAAGGTCTGCGGCGCGTGGCTACACTTTCTTCTCTACGTTTTCTTTTATGTCCCTCATTTCGATCGCGTCTTCAAAGAGTTGTTCTGTTTGGTGTGCCCACCACCACCGGCAAAGGGGCGAAGGCAAACTAGTCCACTGTCTAGCAAGACAGGGAAGCCTAGAAGAAAGATGTTCTCCCCAAATGAGACGCCAGGTCGGCAGGTGACGACTGCGGAAAGAACAAACTGGTAAAGAAAAAGAGAAAGACACAAATTAATGAGGTCGTATGCTGCATTAGTTCGGCAGTGCTTTTCGATCGTTCTACTATTTTCTGCTCTGCGCCGCTGGACACTGTACACTGTCTGTCATTAGCAAACGAGGAAACACCCGTTTTCGGCCGTACTCTGAACTTCGTAGCCCGCACTTCGTGCGATACGTCTGATTTTGACAACAACGCTTAATTCATTCTCATTCTTTAGCCTCTTTTTGGATGTCCAAGTAGTTTCTATTTTGCCTTTCGTCGATTGTTTAGTACGATAAGTGGCGATAGTAAAATGTGACACTTTGGTTGAGGAGTTTACTGTGAGAAACTTAATAAATAATTGAAACAAATTGTATTTCAAAGATTTGTTGTCAACGATTCTCTTTTCTTGTTTTGAGATCATTTGAATGATTTTTAATGTTTTGTTCCATGAAGCGTTGTAAAAGGGTGTCTTTCTTGAAGATCGATCCGGTTGTATTGTAGTAGGTTACATTTATTCAGCAATAGGATTTCGATAGGACTGTCTACTTTATCAAAGATTCAACGGCAGTGTTTAAAAAACACCTTCAACATTCAAATATTTGAAACTTCTTACATTTTTTGTAGGGCGCCTAAATGTAGGCAATATGTTAGCGTTCACACTTTCAATTAACCCTTCGAGTATCACACAATATTGTGCAAGGCGAATCCAAATACGAATTTATTTTACGAATTATACGAATACGAAAACAAAATACACTTAAATCCGTTCAATATTTTGAAAACAGTTTTTACTAAATTCCAAAGAAAAGCTGAAATACTCGTTCTACTCTGAGCTAGACAAACAGGCAAGTCCGATGACGTTTCTTCGAATAACCACTTCACTATTCTCGGTTTTCGATGTTTCGGTTTAGTAAACTTTTTCAACATAATTTTAATTGGAGCGTAATCGAGTCGTCGAGCATCACTTTTTCCAGCTTTTCCCCCCAAAAGATGAAACGATTGCCTTTTTCACTCCCGCATTCAAAACCGGTTTAACACAAATTATGGTTTTTTCGCGAATAATATTCGCGACTTTAAAACAAGTTTGAAACCTGCTCCGGCTCATACAGAACCAGCGCTCATAAGCATAATTTTACCATTTATGCTATGACAGATGTTCTAATAGTGTTGTCGGCAATCCTACATTCCATAGAATTTTAAAAGAATTCACACGATTATATGGTTTGCTGCAATTCATACACCATTGCTATTTATTGTCCTTTTTGTCGCCTTATTGTCGCCGATTGAGACACAGACATCGTGTTCCGCAAACATAATCACGGTTCAAAATTTTTATGATCGTCGAGTATGTGTACTTAAGTATTTACTCTACGGTATAGAGTCAATTACGATTTATAACATAGCAATTATTTACTTTATAACCTCTTTTTCATGCTCCACATCACACCGACGCACACAGCGGCCGATGCAATGGCACAAAGCGTGGTCATGAGCAACTATAGCTCAACTCCTAAAAAATTGTTACTGTGAACACGTTGCTTACTAAAAATGTAGCTGGTTGCTTCCCGATACCAAACTGTTCTTTGCCAAAATTAAGTGTTTCGTGGAACGAAGAAAGTCACACCTTCACGCTGTATAGACAGGTGGCCCCAATTTAAGGCCAGTGACTTGATTTCCATACCAATGAATGACTGTCCCATACGAAACAAATCAAAACACGAACATCCTATCTGATTCATTAGCCGCCGTCACAACGAACCAGTTATCACCAATATGTCGCCGGACGGTATCTACTAAACGGCATTGGCGTTTTTAAATTGCACCAACTAGCCGATTCCATGGAGAAGGACATGGCCATTTTCATTTAATTGGAGCACCCGAAGAAATCCGGAATCGAAGCCCGGACGTGGCTATGGGACAAACTGAAACTCAATCGGATTATCTTTGGCGGTCATCTCAACGTCGAAAGAAAAGTCGGCGCAAGGCCGCGTGTCTTTGTTGTGACATAGTTATGATTTCCTTAGTTGTTTTCCGAAATAACATCATACCAACTGCCAACACCATTGCTGAACTGGTTGTTCTTGATGATCACTAATGGATTCTCTGCTTGGCCCAATGATTCGCCAAGAGTATATGAACTGATTGGTTTGGTGTAAAAGTTCATGATTTGATTTTATGATCAAACCAAACCAATTGTAGCTTCCATAGAAACCCGGATATAGTCCTTGAACTCTACACGCCTCTACGCTGACCTCAACTAAGTCATAATGTTTAATCTGAGCGAGACGTCATTTACCGTAGCTTTGACACCTGTTCCGATCGTCTTGCGAACATCGATGATAAATGAGTTTGCGCGAAGTCAGAGTTGTAGGCTTCGTGGTTCTCGCACTGCCCAGTCGTTCCGACTATATTACTGCCACGCCAAGTCGAACATCGCACATGCCATCAAAACACATTCAAGCCGTTCCGTTCCAAAATACCAGCGTTTGTTTGTGACTTTGAGACTTTTAATCGCAAGGGCAGCTTTACTGGTGTCCATCACCTCCGGTCTAAAGTTAGTAACAAATTAAAACACTCACACACGCAACCAGAGCTATGGGGTGGATCACCCATATCACACCAATACTTCCGGTATACCGTTCACAAAATTGGTGCGAATCGTCTGGAAGCTACATTCTTTTTTTGCCCCTTGTTGCTGTCTTTCAACCCTTTAGTGGAAAGGAATTTTTACTTGTAGAAATGATCATTGTTGAAACAAAAATGACAAAACAATCAATATCTGTGCAAAGATCAATAAGCCTTGCGGTTCATTCTTCGATTTGCCACCAATGTAACTTCAGAACCGAAACTGACACGCTATTCAAAATCCAACACAACGATGAGCGTAAACCATCGGACCATGGCGACCACCATTACCAAACTTTTCGGTCACCCATGACGTCGTCACCCCGACTCAACGTAAGCCTCGGGGATCTCTGTGGCTGACATAACACATCCGCGAGATCACGAACCGTTTGTCAGAAACTGTCTGTGGAAGAAATGGCAACCGCTACAATGGAAAGAAACGGCACGCATTATCAGCAAATGCATATAATTATCCACACACAACATATTTATCACTTCAACGATCCTTCCCAAAAGCTTTTCTAAACCTGGATCCATAAGTGACGATATGACCCAGATTACGGCAAGCCGTAGGAAAGACACCCGATAGAGAGTAGAGATCTCTGGTAACCACAGCCCAATAGCGAAGGTCACCGTGGTCCGATTGGGGTAGTAAACCTGTTCTCGGACCAAACGTTTGGCGAACCCCCCGGGTGAATGGTACTCCGTGTACTGCTTTCCTGTCAGCATCAATTAACATTAATTGCCCCCGAGTGTGACAACCAAATGGAGAGAATATTGGGCTAGTTCCGCATCGTAAAGCCGTGGCTCAAAAATGATGCACAAAAAACCTCGCTCATCAGCAGCGCTCAGTCTGTTAGTAATTACGATTGAGCGTTAAATGTGTTCAGGATTTTTTCTTCACTTTTATCTAAGACAACCGGGCAAAGTGGTCCGAAGGGGACACACCGATCAGGTCACGTAACCGGTGACCGGTACAAATTGACCCACATTCGCCGTGAATATATTTGACAGTTCGATGGCAAGGGCGACACCACCAAAAGTACCTACCTTGGGCTTTTTATAAGATACACGTGCTCCGAGGCAGTTAGATTCAGGTCGTTAGAGCCACAAGCAGGTAATACCTGCTCCAGCCTACCGGTTGGTCCTAATGAAAGTGAAAACGAGTTGTAGACCACAGAATACGCACCGCTCCGGATTTTGTTGCGGTGTAAAGGGGTTTCCAGCCACATCAGACCGAGGATTTCTAAACCACTAGAATCACCGATGCAATTGCCTGCCCGATATGTGGTGGATCTTATCCGACACTAATGTATCGGCATGGTGCGATGTTCCACAACCTTTGATTAGCCTATCTTAAAACAATGTGAAGGTCTAGGTTGCATTCGTGGCACTCGCACCACGACGTTTCTAGATATTCTAATTAGCACACCGATGTAAAAAAAATTGGTCAATCACCGGCAACAGCAAACGGGTAGCCTAATCGATAGCCCTGACATTGGCTGAAGGGACTCGGCACTCGGCTTTTTATTGAACCTTAACATCGTCGCCACAAGAGCATCGCTGACGCAGCCTCAGCCAAGCACGCGGTATCAACGGTTGATTGTGGCGTCGTAAAACAGGTTTTTGGTATTTTCGACTAAGACACGGGGCGAGCGCGCATCCGGAAAACAGTGAGTCTTCGTGGAACTTAAGATTTGTTTGTTCGTTTTTGGGGTGTGTTGCGGTGTTCCGTTTGCTAACAGTATCCTAGTCCGCGGGGCCGTCACAGAGTTTCCGTATTCGACGAGATCCGCAAGGACACGATCACGATCCCACAGACGCCACACGCCAATGAACCGGAAAACGATATTAAACAGCCATTCGAGAAAAAAACATCGAAATCGGTTTGATACCGAAACCAGCCAGTCTATCTTCACGGTCGTCAGGTCATTGTTGAGAGTCGTGTTTTAGTCTACCGAGTTGACCGAGGGTTCAGAAATCTTCCCAAATCTTTCTTGGGAGAAACCGTCTCAACAGATGATGATTTGGTCGCGCAGCCTGCAGAATGCTATGCAAATTGAGCGTTAATAATCCCCCTGGTCCGCCGTTCGTTCGAGTTCATCAATTTTTGGCGGAAAGCAACAGCAGACAGCGCGAAACAGATGGCGTAAGGCTCGGTTGCTGAGCATTTCTCATTTCGGGTCGGAGAACATTCTCAGGCATTGATTCGATCTTTCTGCTTGTTTTACTTGCCATATTCTTTCTCCAAGCTTGATTAATATTCTTGTGGCTCGCACTCGATGAGTTGGCAGTTTTTGCAGTATCCGAAGAAGATTCCACGAAAGGCGAAAAATTTCGACAAAACACCTTGCCATACCGGATCCAGCACCTAGACGCCGGTTTTCGAAAAGCTCACCCGCTTTCAATGCCGAGAGCAGGACAAACACATACCCAGGGGGTGCGTCCTTGCCCGTAAGCCGAGGGTTGTCAGGGTTGATCTTGGATCAGCGGTGCGCCCGGCCACCAATTGTGACATCGATAAATTGACGCGCGCGGACCGGGCGGTGTTGACGGGTACTTGAGCTTACTCTCCACCGACTGCACTTCACTCACTAATGTCTAGGTCGGTGCCGTGCCAGTGTTGCAAGCCCCGGCCGTTGGTCATGACAATGTGAAAAATTCAACCAGCCCGGCCAGTGTTAATGTTGCGCAGCATGGACCGATGCGAGGAAGCATCACCGATCCGGGGGGAGGGTGCACATATTTTCCAACGCATTCCGCCCAATGCCAAACCAAACGCTGATCGGTAGCCCCCGGCACACGTAATTGTCCGGATCGAACGGTTAACCACCATTACCATCGGCTTCGGGGTCGAAGCCTTTCTCCGCCACACGGCGAGGCGTTACGCAATCGCGATGATTGATCATCGCGCGCGTACCAGCAATGCCGCGAGGATCGTTGATTTTCGGTGATCGACAAAATGGCGCACGGTTCTAGAGACTCTACCCCACCGCGACGGGCGCCACGTTGCGCCACTTCGATTCTACAATCTACGGGGTGGGGTTTTACTTTTTTAAATAGTTTTGAAACAGGTGTTCCAAATGCACCATGGTGCGAGGGTGTCAACGGCACCCGGCACGATCGAAACTTGTTTCGATCAGCCCACGAACCTGTGCCCCGGCTAATGTGTTTGAGCCACCGGCACTTGGATTTATTTATTTATGTTTATTAATGACTTCCCAGCCAGTGCGCCGTGCGCCGTACTCTCTAACGGCACATTTGAGCACGATTGCAAGGTCGGCACTCCGGCACGGCACTTCGGCTGGGGATCTCTGGGGGAGCGGGAAAAACGACTTCCAATGGACAAGTTACGACTAGATTTCCTTGAGCCCACTCGATGCTCGATTCGGAGCGGGACACTTCTCGCGGCGAGCTGACTTATTTGACAGAATGACCACCACGATCCCGCCAGCCAACGGTCGGGTTCTGTTGCCCAATCGATGCTCTCGAAGGAGGTGGCAGATTTGCAAACGCTCGCACACAGATGTGTGCGAGTGCTGAAAGGTTGCAATCTGAGACGCGTTTGACCTGCCGAGGTCTGGCCGAGGGATCACGCATCACAGTCTACAAAAGGTCTCGCCGGGCGAAGGTTTTTGAGTCAAAGTGTGGCGCGAGACCAAGACAGCGTTGACCAAGCGTACCCTCTGGATGTTCTGGTCAATGCTTTCTACAGTAATTCAAGCAACTTTCAAGTTGCCACATATTAGCATTGCGCTGTAGGTTGCTTGAAAATATGTTGGTTTAAGGGTTTTGGTACTTAGTTCCCATTTTCCGAACAAAACCGAAACTCCGAACTCTGTCTGTTGTTGGTAGTCAGACTTCAGTTGGATGCCACATTTATTAGATCCGCTAGAAACGACACTACCAACGGTGGTGTGCACATCAAAGAGAGCATCATTTCATAGACAATGAATCACTTGCGTAACAGATACTCTACTCCGGGTCGGAAGTGTCGATAAGGAACAAGTGTTACAGGCGAACAATTTAAATAATCGCATCTTACGCTCGGGAACTTCAACCGGTTCAGCTTCGAGTGTTGAAACTAGTCGGAAAATCAACTGGAAAACTAGGTTCACCGGGGCGGGAGCATTAAGACACTTCCGCGAAAGTGACAACTGTGGCGCATGTGTGCTTTGTGGCACTGCAAAGCTGGCGCGTCATCCTTTGGCAATAAAATGTTTCGATTCGAGTTTTGCTGCGTCACGTCTGGATTCCTCCGGGAGCCAAGTTTTGGGGCGGGGGGTCGATGACATGGCAAAGTGTTCTGCGCGCGCCAACAGGTTTGGAAAGCAAGATAATCCGAGAAGTAAACGAAAAACGTTTGGCCGTTCGGTGGTCAAAGTTAAAACAAGTTTCCATTCTGCGCCGCTTTTTTATCATCCAAAAAAATGGTTTGTCAGTTCATTGTTGGTACCAACCTTTTTTTTATACTGCTCGGATAAGAGAAAACGAGAAAATGAATATTTCTAAGTAATAAAAGTAGAGGGTTATTTATTTAAAAAAAACTTTAGAAAATCACATGAAAAATCAAATTTTGTAATGAATTGTTTGTATCATAAAGTGTGTACTTTGCCATTACTTTATTTCATTTTACAAAAAGAAAAACAATCAACGGGCAACTTAGCCTATTTGACAATAATAGACTTAACTTAGCATTTACAACTAAAGTAATCACAACTGACGAATCACAACGCAGCTAATCGCAGGTGTTTTAAAGGAAAACATATACGAAAGTAACATGAACGAAACATTTACTAAAAAGACATGAAAGCAAAACCATCGCCAGACTGGTCAAGGGACAAAGTCAAAAAGCGACGAGTAATTGTTATATGTACGACAGAGAGCAAGTAAAGGGTCATTATGTCCTGTGAGGGACGAGCGAGTATCAATTCTGAGTTCCAGATTGGATCGACGTCACAAACATCAGGCAGGAACGGAAAAGTCGAGCAAGTCAAGACGGATCCGATCCGAATCGTACCCCCAAGCCTACGAACAGCGATTCTTTGAACCACCGATAAGCGCTGCTTTTGGCCTTAACAGCTTCACCATAAGTCACGGTCAGCTCTTAATTGCGTCTTTTACATAAAATTTTATACAGATACTTTGGCGTCTATTTTTCGGAATAGACAAAAATCGCCGATGGGCCAACACATGCGCACAGTAGCTATCAAAAATTGACTGATTACTCAAAATGGCCGAGCTATTAAAGAGTGACATGAGTAGCAACTTAATGCAAAAAATATAATCGAGAAACGAACGTAGCTCGCGGAAATTCAAATGTCTACTTTTTAAAGAGTCCTCGTATCTTCTTAGTCCATATCATCAATTGCAATTGCATTTATCGCATTGCACACTTGTAATAAGTATTAACAATTTGAACACGTTGTTCTATTGCCAAACGACTAATTTTTTAACATGGCAAACATTCAACTAAAAGTTTAACATTCGGGTTGCTAGTTATATTCAAAAACAGTAAAGTGCCAGCCTTTTAATTTCAAAACTACCAAATGAATAACCCCAAATAAATAAACGAAACAATGGTTCGAATGTTTGTTACCATACTTTGCCTATCAAAACAGCTCTTTATGATCAAATGCGTTTTTGTGTTTTTGGTTTCGTGTGCGGCGATGGGAATCAAAGTGCGAAGTGTTCGACTCCAATACCTACAGAGAGCCGCGGGGAAGACAATCGTCTTGCGCTCGTTAGCGGTGGCCAGCCAACCAGCCCAGCGCTACATTGTCGATGCACTCAGAAAATTGAACCCTCACGGGTCGGCATAATTCTTGCGGCCAACACAACCCCCACGACGCAGCGGCTGCGGTGGGGTGGCTGCAGATGAAGTGGGTATGGCATAGACCTTCAGCTAACTGTTCCAATGTGTGCCGGGCCGGGCCGGCTGGCTGGCTGGCTGGCCCGGAGAAAAGCTGCAAAAGCCGGGATTACGCAACCACATCGCACACTCAAGCGCGAAGCCGGCCCCGCGTGCCTGCGAGCTTCATGAGCATAGCCCCCGAGCTGCACTTCTTGTGTTCCACGCAAGAAGGGGTTGGCCGCACAGTTCAATGTCAAACCTTCTACCCGATCGGGCGCGCGCGTGTTAGGCTTAGCGCGTGGAGCAGCCATCTTCATCAATCGGTCGGGCGATCGGTTGGGAGTGAAGACATTGAACTGAACAAGTGCTGTTTATTTTGGTTGTTCAATTTTTGGCCTTTAATGGAACGGCCGGATGGCCCCGAGCAGGACGGCCAGCTAGACCAGTCAGCCGAGGTCGCGTGATCTTGAGGTGTGCCTTCGCTGAAGACACCACCAGGTCCGAGCGGCTCCAAGTCCAAGTTCGCCCGGGTGCTGAGCTTTCGTCATCGGCCATTTTTGACGGCAACGATCGATCACACCCCACACTGGGCGGTGGGGTAGTGCACAAACACGGTGCGGCGCGTCTGCCAAAGATTGATCCGCGGGACGTGTCCTTGATCGCGTGTAATTAGTAATTAGCCGCACCATTATCTTGCGCCGGTTGCGCCTAATGGTCTGGCCATCCATTCGGCCCTGGGAACAAATGTCAGGCGCCGATCGGGCGCCCTAGGCTACGTAACGGTACCACGGGGCCGGAATTCGGGCACATCCGACTGCGTCCCAGCGTCGTAGCATTGCCCAACTTCCATTTTCCACACTTTTCCTTAAGGTCATTTGCGATCGTTGGCGGGGTTGCTCAATGAAAATTAATTTTGAACGCGGGCTCGGTGCACTTGTGACTCATTAGCGACGGATGCTGAAACAGCAGGTCCTTTTCGCTGCCGACACGCACCAGCAACAGTGGCGTTAATTGGGTTCGGATAACGATTTAGTTCTCTGTGAGCGTGAAAGTTTGATGAAACAGTGACAGTAAAATAATCTGATCGCTTCCCCGAAGCTATATGAACCATAATCCAGAATGTTCCAAATTTGCGAATCGCGAAAATCCTCACACACCTTTCAATCCGGTTCAGTGACCATTCAGCGAAGAAGCTCCGTTTTCCGGTCCTGTTCACTCGCTATCTCGCTCATGCGCTTCGGAGGTCGCCCGGTTTGCGCAGATCGCTGTCGGAACCATCCGGACCTCATCCGGATCGTCGTCTGCCGACTCCTTCGGTTGCGTCGCCCACGATGGGTGTAATCGGTATCATAAATTAATGCTTCACCAACTTCGGAATGCGACTTCTTCTCTTTCGACAATTTGTCCGATCAGCGAAGGGGAAGAAAACCATCGGTCACCAAGTTCGCGTAGCGGAAGTCTGTGTGTTTTCGTAGCGAGCGATGTTCCTGTTCAGAGGTGCCACTCACACACCGTCACACGGTCGGGTGAGCATTATGGAGCAAAGCAGTGGCCCCGGTCGAAAACAAATCTTGAACTAATTTGTAAATCACAACGGAAATCCATTGGCTCGGGAGTCCAATTCTGTGTGGTTCCCTACACCCTTCGGTATTGGCGAAGCAGAAAGCATACTAGGGTGTTTAATAAATTCTTTGCATCGATAAGAAATGGTTTATGGTTTGAAATTCACTTTGTTGTACAGTATAGCCTCCGTGAATGAGCTTGATCCAACGAGACTCCAATTTAAGAGTTCCATCCCTAAAGTGAAAAACTGAAACGCCTTCAAAATACGCTTTCGCAGCTATTATGACGTCATCCATTTTGCAAACAGTTTTCGGAAACCCAGTACTTCAGTCAAAATATTGGTTATACTGCTCAATGAGATGCCTAGGCCTAGGCCTAAATTATCTTTGAGTAATTCGATGATTTTCCAATACGAAATCCTGTATTTTTTCTACGATGACGTTTTAGACGTGGATCGTCCTGAAGGCTAGTACGACCACATTTTAACTCAGAAACCCCACTTTTTATTTTTGAAAGCAAAGAGCCCTACTAGACTTTTAATATACGTTCATAAATTTCCTTTGCTTTTAAACCTTCATAAAATAAAAATGAAGTCTCTGCACGATACTTGATTTTTTCCATAGTAAAAAATATTGTGGCTTCTCGATACTAAATGGCTTGTAAAAAAATTAGGTGCCCGATTGAAATGAAACTTCACATACGTTCATATGAAGAGTGTATAAAAAAATGGGCTCGTAGCATCGTCCTCTGTTATCGAGGCAAAGAACTTATTGAACACTACAGTAGCTATGTGTGACGATCAAAGCATACGCCAGCAACCCATTAACTCTGCCACGCAGTGATCCGTAATATTTAAGAAAAAGATAGAGAGAAAGAGAGAGAAGGACGCAGTTTTTTGTTTGTCAGTTTTATTTTTCTGTCACTTCGCTGGCCGCGCGTCCAATCCAAAGTCCAGCGGCACCGCGCGGCTAATCTGGTCCTCTCGGAGGGGACGATACGACATATTCGAGATGCGAGAGTGTGTCTCGCGACGCAAAACTTCACCTTTAAACGTGCCGGACTACTAACCGTTCCGTTTAGTTTAGTCGCTACCACGGACCAATTCGGACCCCCTAAACAGCCATTTCCAGTTGTTGCGCTCGGCAGAGATCGTCTCGCTTCGGAGCTGCTCGGAGAAGGCTGCCACCGTCAACTAATTCGCACCCGGATGTGACCGACGTGACGAGCGAGGCGTGACTTTTGCTACATCCAGAACGAAGATCCTCTCTAGACTCTAGTGTGGGAGATCGATTCGGCACCCCCCTGGTGACCGGTCGGGCCCCGTGAAAACCTGATCCTGGAATCGCCGCCACCAACGCCCACATTAGCATTTCGAAGATTCTGCAACCCACCGCCTCGACCGCCACCCTCTTGGCTCCTTTTTCGGCCAAGCGATCGGAAACGAAAAGGACAACCAAGAAGATTGGCAAACTTCTGTGAGCAAAGTCCACCGTGTGTGCGAAAGAGAAAGATAGATCGCCGAACCGAACCGAAGGATCCCCGGTCGAGGTCCACCAGAATCAGGATCTCGCGTTCGAAGCGAAAAGGGATTACAGATACCCACCGGCATCCCACCGTCGGGCGGTGTCAAGATCATCACCCCCCGCCACATTCCACCCTACCACCCGGGCGTTAGAGGGAGGAAAGCCACCGATCGAGATCGAGAAAACCGAACGCCGAACGCGGCGAGAAAGAGACGGAGAGCTTCCGAGCCTCTGACCCAACCCAGCGGGGGGGCAACCCTCTCTCAGGCGGAGCTTTTATAAAGCGCAGTGTCGTGCAGTGCGTGGTGTTTAAATTATTGCGTCTCCTCGGTGCGATCGCGTCGCGCTCATCGGATCGCTCGTTTGGATCGGCTCCACCGGACGGGTTCTATACGCGGACAGACAGACAGACAGACAGACAGGCAGGTGCGGCCGGCGGTTCCGTGTGCGGGAACCGGAACAAGGATTTTGTGGGGTGCATTACCTACCAAGCTCAGCCTTGCAGCCTTTGCAAGCGGGACACGAATCCCAACTCCGAACAGGACACACGTGGTGCCAGCAGCGCGATAAACGCCCGAACCTTGTGTCAGTGGGGAACGCGGTCTGTGTGGGTGTGTGTGGGTGGGTGCCTTAGTGTGTGTGTGTGTGCGACAGTTGCTAGCTTCGGCATCCTGGCGACCACCGCCGCGTTTGCATTTGCGCACTAGCGACGTACCCGGTTTGACTGCAGCACGCAGCACGAAGGAGTCCACAGGACACTCTCGGGCCGCCAAAAGTGACAGCTCTCTCGAAGTGTGGACCGGAAAAACAACACCAAACAAACTGTTGTGAATACACTGGGCCTTAGGTTGGCGTAGAATTTTTATTTGCCGAGAAGCCGGTGCTTCGTCCAGTGTTCGCCAGCCAGCTGTGGTAAGTTCCGGTGCGGTGTTGGGGGTTTTCTGTGAAAAAACACGCTTCGAAAGATTGGCTTCCGAATGAAGAACGGAGCCGTCATTAGCATGTGAAACCCCAGCATCTCCAGCATGAACCTGTCCACCGCTCATTAATGCGCGCTCTCGTGGCACGAAGTTCTTGGAACCACAGAATCCGCAAGTGCCGCTCTAGGCGAGCCCGCTTTCCACGGAAAATTGCCTCGCGTGTCTCCATTGAGTGCCCCCAACAGCTGACAACTGGCACATGGTGGGGTGCCCTCGGAAAAGCCGGCCCGAGTTGGGCGAGAAAAGCGTAAACAAACCCTCGTTTTCGTGTCGCGGGTTCGGCTTTTGGGAAGTGCGTGTTAACTCGGGAGTCTCTGAAGGTCGTGCGCGCGGAGCCTTGCTTTGTTTGCGCCCAGAACTGGTTCACCCCTCTCTGTGGGAGATAATTTAGTCGTTAAATTAATTGTGATCGTTACCGGATTGTGGGACGGGAATTTTTCGGCACGCCAGTTGCGTAGACTGGAGCTTTCCTAACTTCCAGCGCTGTGTGACAGACCAAGGCGATAAGGCCGCCAGCCCGGTTTGGTAACTCCACCAGGCATCAGGTCCACCAACGGCGGACAACAATGAGGGAGGGGTTTGGTTTTTTTGGAGTTCCCCGCTAGTTGTGTGAAAACACGGTCACAACTAATTGGCTGGCAAGCTGGAACTGAAGAAGGTTCTAGAGCGGGGTGGAACCGTTCCTCTCCTTGTTGGTGGGTTTACTTTTTGCTTCCCCAACTTTTCTTTGCAAAAAGCCACCACGTGCCTTCGGTCATTAAAAGTAGACCTCACTCGAACAGCGTCACTGTCAAGATCATCGAGGCCACACCAGCAGTTTCTACGCGACATGCACTTGAGCTCGTGTGCCTATCATAAATGTCACTCTAGTCCGGAAAATACCTTGGACGTGAGTGAAGGCTCTTACACTCAGCCGGGTAGCAAGTGCCAAAATCGAGCGTCACTTAAGAGAATTCTAGTCGCGCTTTTTATCACTCGCCACCGGATTTAAGACCAAGTCATTCATCGGACTCTCGAAGCTCTTCTAGCTGCTGCTGGAGCGCCCCTGAATGAAACGCTTCCGAGAACAGGTTTCTACCCGGGTTAGTGTTAGTTGGAGAAGCCTGCCGCTAGATCAAGCGCGAAACCGTAATCAAGTTGACGATCATCCACGGAGGAAGCTTCTGGAGAGCTATCCGAAGCGTCAAGTGTTCCGCTCGTGTACGCTACTTCCGACACAATCCCTATAGCATCCCGCAAAAGGCTAGGTGCATTTTCCGACAAAAAAAACACAAAACAATGCCAATCATATCTGCCATTTTGTGTAACGATCTTTCTCGATCAGCGTGTGTGCGTTAATCGAAACTCACACGATAGACGATAGGAGGCCCGAATGAAACGCAACCACAGTGCCCAGTGAAATGCACATGATCTTTCGCGTGCAACGCCGATTACACGAGGAGACGAATTAATTACAGCCTGCCGGAGCAGGTTTACCGGTGACGCTCCTGTGACGTAGCAAACGCCGAGTAAGTAGCCCGTAAGGGCAAGCAGACCGAGTGACCTTCACCGCCGGTCTGTATATTCCAGGAGGGAAAAATGATCACCATTCCTACGTTCTGCCCGATAATCGCACGTCAAATCAATGAATGAAGCACGTATATCGAGCACAATAAGGAATAATTGAATTCCTTACGCATCGATCAACAGCTGTTCGAAGCGAGTTCCGGTGAGAATCTACGCGTTTGTTTTACACGTCTAGACCGAAATAGAGCCGTGTAGTTAATTCGCCAATTCTCATATCATTGTTTACCAAACGGTAGTTCGATCGCAGTTCGAGACTGCTTAAAATCTAGCTTCGTTAGTTTCGCTCCACGTTGCACAATCAGAATCGTTACGATCGCAGGGCACCAGCGGGGCGGCATCGTGTCGGAACTTTGTTGCGGTTGATTACACTAACGATGCCAATGAAAAATTATCGCACTTATTAGTACACGCGTTGAGTAACGCTTTTCGGTGCCCAGCATCGTGCCCCTTCAACCTCTTGTGGCATCATCAGCCCCGCCGAGGTTTGGAAACAATGAGCGCGCCCGGGGTTAAGATCACCTTGAAAATTGGTCACCTTCAAGTGTCCATCGTGGCGCGGTGGCACTTTGTCGCAATTGAGCATAAAATTATGCACCCCGCAGCGTACCGGAGCGTAACGAGAGGTTGAACTTGACCGACGATCGGTCCGTTTCTCAACCACCACAGCCCAGCTCATTGAACCAGGAGTCCAACGTCCTGGCCATTTCGGTGGGTCGATCGTGTGAAGTGGGAGCGTCGAACTACGCGTCACCACCACCCGCCACTTTCTACGCCCCGCACCCGGGCACAAATGATTCAAAAGACTTCAACGCCACCGACGGCGACGAACCCTGCGTACCGGATCGTGTGCCATTCACCGATTCGTGTCGTGATGCTGCCCGTGTCTTTCTTTTTTCGCTTCGCCCCACACAACCTCAATCTGCGTCGCCCTCTCCACCGTCCACTGATTAGGTAATACCGGCTACTACTACCGGCCACGGCGCTTGTGACCTGATATTTAACCCAGACACCGAAAGGCGCAACGGACACTGGCGATTTCGCGGCTCGTTCCCGTTCCAAGTTATGCATCCATCTGCTGTGACATTCCATAGTCTCTAAGCCACATACGAGTTAGGTCCCCGTCGGTCAGTTGGCTACTGGGCCGATCGCTGGCGATCCCGTGGCCTCAATAGGCTGATAATGATTTCGGAGCATTGGTGTCGCATCGTAAACGAGCTACGAAATCAATGCGGAGATATGATGACCTGACGGACGCGCACCTGGCACGACGCAGTACACAGTGCGGAACGACCTGATGAGCTGTATTTTATGCTTACGCGACGTACAGCAGCAGCAGCTTGGCGTTGCTTAATTTCACCCTGCTTCGAGCTGCGAATAGGTTAATGTCGACGGGAGATTTAATATTTTTTGTTGGTAAAACGTTCAGCTAACCAGGGTACCTGTACATGGTGTTATGTTAAAACTAGGCCTGATTGCGTACAGTACGGGACGCAAGCACTTGCAATCTTATAAATCTCCCCTCATCGCTCGCAACTCTTTTTCACCTCTCAAGGGGAACAACAACCGAACCGGCGACAAATAGAACGAGCACCGGCCACCGGCTCGGAACTGTGTCATCCCTGACCTGCGTCGTTTGCCTCTAAGACACGGCCATCACGGGGGATGCGTAGGCACACGGCAAACCCGTTCGTCAATATTTGTTCCCCGAGCTCGGCCCAAACTCTTAGCACCAGCGGGGCCAATACCCGCAGGGCCGCTGCAGACGCTCAATTGAAAGCGAAATTTTTGGTGTGTAATGTTTACGTAACGTGCTGGTGGCCGGTGACATTGCAAACTGGAGGAAGGAGAGAGAAAAAATAAATACGATCCTCGCTTGGAAGACGCCGGCACATAACGGGGCGGTACCGAAAATTCACGCATTGAAGGTTACTACA
>NC_071286.1:52673888-52763315 GCF_943735745.2 Anopheles bellator
TTTACTATAAATATGAGGATTCAAACAAGCGAAATTGCCAAATCTGGGGCACTGAAAATCCTCAAACGATTGAAGAGAGGTCTTTATATCCAGAAAAGAAGACTGTATCATACGCATTATGGGCTGGCAACTTCATTTATTATTTATCATTATACCCAATTTATTCTAAAACGATGATGGGAGAACCACTACCGTCAATGCCAAGCGTCTTTTGAAGATATGGACTTATAATGTACGAGGGCTCGTATTTGGTTTCAGCAAGACGACATACAACATTCGCCAAATTATGGCCGATGCAATATCCGTAATGCGCATAAAAGTCATTGAAAATTATCTTATCAGAAAACCGACTGTTGCCATCAATACGGAGACGGTCATCTGAACGATATCGTATTTCACGCAAATGGCAAAGTAAACACGTTAAAACATTCGTTACTTAAAATATAATTCAGCGATTTTTTTAACTTGCTTTTTCAATCTAAAAAAATTAATAACCCTGTAGTACGTTGTGGACAGTGAGTGAACTTGAGTGCAAAATTTCAAATCGATGCTTAATACGGCTCTGTTCGTGCTAATAATATTTAAAAAAAAACTTATAATAACGCATCACGAGCTAAATGTAATTCCACTTCGCGAAGGTCTTTAAAACACCGTAAATGTTACTCTGACTAGCGATCGACAGGAAACAACAAGAACATCAACTAGAAACCTTGCCGCTAGATTCCGGAATCTCTTCTAAACGTACTAAATACCAAACAAATCCGCTACACACCGTTTGAAGCCGATGTAAAACACAAACCCCGCCAATGCGACAAGGAAATGTATTCCGAACGGAAGCGTTAGTGTGCAGAGGATAAATAAAAACAACCGTTTTACGAATCGAGCTTGTAGCACGCGCCACCACGACTAGGTTCCTGGGTCCTTGGCATAAACATTTTCCGCATTTCTCATATCAGCGCGGCAGTCTATCGTATTCTCCAATCTAATGAATTCAGCCTGCCGGTGGTGGATTAATTCTGCAATTTCTGTATCAAGATTCTCTTTATAAAAACCCTGGCACAGGAAATGGAATAGCTCACTTCGTTATTCCGCTATGCAATACGGAGGTGGCCAATGCTGCAGTGCAAAGGCTCGCGAGTAATCCCCATTTGTATGCATTTTGACATTTGTATAGCTCATTAGATCGGAAGTATTCTTGTTCTGTGCATTTCTGTGCATTAATGCACAAACGTGACGAATAGTTCATCTCGAGGTGCTCGTGATTTCTTACTCGTGCTATTGAATCTGCTGCACAACTTCCAACAGAAGCCATTGACATTGTCACGCTATTTACAGTTAGTCATTCTTCGCATACCGATTAACAGTCAGCTAACACTTCTCCACGACTTACGTTCGTCCCGCTCCATTCAGATACGACTCGAGAACTTCAATACCTCCAGCTGGTCGATGTGTTAATCACCGATCCGGCTCAACCACCTGAAAGCAAGTGACAAATCCGCAAATTCACACTCCTGTGTCAGAGTCTATCGGTAAAAGCGATCCGAGCCATCGAATCCCCCTGTGAGATAACCACAATCAAAATGAGTTCACCAAACGCCACGACGTCGTCCAACTACTGGGACTTCCTGTTCACCGAGCTGGCCGATCCTCGGACGAATCATTGGCCGCTCATATCGTCGCCCGTGCCCGGCCTGACCATCATTGCCAGCTACCTGTACTTTGTGCTCAACTTCGGACCCAAGTATATGGCCAACCGGAAGCCGCTACAGATGCAGAAAACCCTCGTCGTGTACAACTTCATCCAGGTCCTAGTCAGTGTCTACCTGTTTGCTGAGGTATGTCCCAGGTTATCGAACGCCCGCCGCGTACAGGACGGTCTAGTGAGTATTTTCTCCGCTTCCGACAGGGTCTTGATGGGGCATGGCTGCGGCACTACAGCTGGCGGTGTCAACCGGTGGACTTTGAGAACAATCCCGCTGCCATGAGGGTAAGTAGCGTTTGCTGCGAGCTCGGCCGATGATGCTGACGGTCACACGCCCGCCTTAGGTTGCCCGCGGTTGCTACATCTACTTCCTGGCCAAAATCTCCGAGCTCCTGGACACGGTGTTCTTCACGCTGCGGAAAAAGGACAACCAAATCACGTTCCTGCACCTGTACCACCACACGGTGATGCCGATGATCTCCTGGGGAGCCACCAAGTACTACCCCGGAGGGCACGGAACGTTCATCGGTTGGTTCTGCCACGAGCAGGTTGCCTGAGTGATGTCTATACCGGGAGTCTTCCATTTCGTCCCCATTACAGGTGTGATCAACTCGTTTGTGCACATCGTGATGTACACCTACTACATGATGGCCGCCATGGGACCCCAGTACCAGAAGTACCTCTGGTGGAAGAAGTACATCACTAACCTTCAGATGGTACGTCCGCGCACAGTGGGTTGAAGTCCCTCGGGCCCTCCATAACTTCCTCGTCCATTTTCGCCCACAACACAGGTTCAGTTCGGTATGGCGTTCGGCCACTCGGCCCAGCTCCTGTGGACCGACTGTGGCTATCCGCGCTGGTCCGTGTTCTTCACCCTCCCGAACGCCATCTTCTTCTACATGCTGTTCAACGATTTTTACAAAAAATCCTACGGTTCCAAAAAGGCTAGCCGAAACACTGCCGCCGCTGCCGTCCGGGACAACGAAACCAGCGACCCAACGGCCAACGGGAAGATCCCGGAAAACAACAATACCCTCGACGCGTTACCTAAAGTCCCCGCCACCAAAGTCGCCAGCAAAGACCTATGAGAGGGCCAGATGTGGCTGGCGTGGCGACTATGCTCAGACGTTTGCTCAGAATACCAGTTCACCTGCAGAATACCAGAAAGTGTGCGGAAAGGGTTCTTACTGCCGTGTCAAGTACCTTCGATGACTTTTTTTACTTCTTTTTGTGCGGAGAGTGTACCGAGCGGTGTAACCTGCGGCTGAAGGTGTGTAGGGCAGTGTGTAGGGTTCGTGACAGAGGGACACCGAGAGTCCGGTCCGCAGGTGGGCCGTGAGCCCGGACGCATCAGCCCTTCTCAGGTCCACGACGCTCAGGTACCGACACGCAGTGATCGATTCCGAATTGTGCGTGCGTGGTTAGGTAGCGATCTAGTTTCTAGCGACCTTCGACTTGTAAGTAATCTCGTTTTATAAAGAAATAAATTAATAATACAATACACAAAGACGCTGGTGGTGGGCGTTTCCGGCATATGCTTTCGTGCCGAACACTGAACATTCGAAATTACTTTTACTTTTCGGACCAGTCAGGCGCGCCCAGGAGGGAAAAGGTGAAATGGGTACTTCAAACGAGTCTAGACTCCGTGGCCGTGTCTCAAGGTCGTGTCTAAGCCGGAGTCCTCGCGTCGCCCAGCTGTGGCGTACAACTCGTTTAGGCAACGACGGGTTGTTCGCCTTGTTTCACTTTGTCACTGGCTTCGGACAATTCGGGTTGAGTCGAAAATTTAGTTACGTTCCTGTTCCAGCCACTCTGCCTTGCTCTGGATCCAAGTGGATCGATTACGCATGCGGTCGTCAGTCTCGGCTGGCTAATAGGCTAATACGTCGATTCTAGCAGCCGCCGACTCGAGTGGAATGTAGCTCTCTCGGCGCACCTTCCGCGAACTGGTTATGTGAAATGATGCAAAACAGCGACTTTTCGGTGCTCAAACAGGTTTTTATTTGGAAACCGCCGGATCGGTGAGTAAGACCGATCGGTGCCTTGCGATCCACCACTTGGACAGACGTCGTCAGGCACGGGCGATGATGGTCCGGCCAATAAAAAGTGTTTTTCTTCTGCCGGTATCTATGCGGCCACGTTATGCTCGAAATAGATCAACCCGTCGGAACGTTGGGAAACGTTTAATGGCGTGCCACGAATTCAATAAAGATGATGAGACACGAACCACACGAGTTTCCTTTATTGCAGTGATTCATTCATTATTCGCTAGCTAACGGATCTTATTCGATAACAGGGAGGTGGTTTCCTCAAAATAAATAGCGTTGGTTGGTTAATAATTTAAATATTGCTACACACCCGCGAGCCCCTCAGTCTCGCTTCATGGCCCGGCTCTGGTACGCCTTGCGATAGAAGTTAATGAACAGAAACAGGAAGATGGTAATATTGCTGACGAAAAAGTACGTTAGCGCCCGCGGCACCGCACACTGCATGCCGTTGATGAGCCCGAAATAGCACAGCATAATGCCGAACTGCAGCAACTGCAGTGTGGTCATGTAGCGCTTCCACCAGAGATACTTCTGGTACCGTGGCCCCAGGGCGGCTATCAGGTAGTACGTGTACATAATGATGTGCACGAACGAGTTGAGCACTCCGATGAAGGCGGCCTCCATTCCTGGCGGGAAATGGGAAGAAGAATTTTGGAACCCCCGAACAGTGGTCACGGTGAGAACAGGTGTCGGATTGCCAGTCGTCTTCGCCACACGTTCAACTTTCTTTGCGCCTGGCGCCCTTACCGGGAATGTACTTCAAGTAGAACCACGTAAAGAGCACCATTATCGTGTGATGGTACACGTGCAGGAACGAGACCTGATTCTGCTTCTTGCGCAGCACGAAGAAAACCGTGTCCAGCAGCTCGACGATTTTCAGCATCAGGTACATCCAGGCACCGTTCCATACCTTCGAATGCGCAGGGTAGTAATTATTAGTGTAAGAAAAGCGAAAGTAATACAATCCTTCTACCGAAGAACAATAGAGCTAGGTGTTCAGTGGTGAATATATTAAAGACCAGCTCAGTCGGCCCAACGCTTCTTGTAATTATCGGTAAACCAATATGTTGGTGCAAAAAAGTCGGACCACTGGTCGGCTTCATCAGTCAATCTCATTTGATTCGCCTGGTTCGGCAAGTCAATGGGCTAATCAAATAAATCGCCGGATTACTCGATCCCGACAGAAGCGCCGACTCAGCGGGCCACTGGTACTGGCGATTGTTAAGGGGGCAAAAAAAAATTCCAATCATATTATAATGTTGCCAAAAATTAACTTCCTCTCAGCAAATGACTGCACCATCCTTGGATGATCGGTAAAGATCAGCAACAGTAACGGGGTGGGCTAGGTTCGTTGGAATAATCCACACGCGTGTGTCCGCGAAACACACGGGAGATCGTCGAAGGAAGGAAGACGGATCGAAAGAAGCCGTCAAAAAAGGAGAAGCAAAAAATCGGCCCGTCTCAAGCGCTGCTCGTGCGTTCTTTATGGCGGAACGAAATTAATCACCGTAATGAGTTTCACCTCCGGAACCACGACAGACTTTGACCGGGGCTTCGTCGGGCGTCTTCCAAGTTTTCCACCTCGCGCCCAACGAAACGGCGCAATATGTTGAGGTTTTCCCCGGGACGCAGACGCTGAGCTTTAATTAATTATTTCGGCGCGATTTGGCGGTTTTTTTTTGTGGCTGGCACCTACCGTCAGCTGGAGTTCTTTGCTGACGCCCGTCATCGACGCACCGCACGTCAGCGACAGGTACCGGGAGAACAGTCCGGTAAAGAACGGGTAGAGGAAAAAGAAGCTGGACACGACGACCTGGACTGCGTTGTAGGCGATCAGCGTGAGCTTCAGCTCGTACGGCTTGCGCCGCTCCATCCAGCGCGGTCCGAACCACAGGACAAACAGCAAGTACAGGCCGGTGATGGAGAGCACCGGGCCCGGGCTCTGCATCAGGAACCAGCTGTCGATCAGGGGATCTGATGGGGATACAGACAACGAAACCGGTGTAACACTCAACCCGCCGGCGCCACAACCTGCCGAAATCACGTACCGGCTCCTTGGGAGAAGTTCTGGTACTGCACTGACATTCGTTCCACGTAGTTACTCATCGCTCTAGCAATCTGACACTCCGTTACGATCACCTCAACCCGGCTAGCTGTCGATCTGGTCCCTGTGGAGGCCCCCGGAGGCTCTTGAGGCTCTGCTGGCTCTGCTCGTGGTCGCACTCCGTCACAGACTGAACGGGAAGGTTTGTGTCTAGTGACCGGGTAAGGTTAGTCGGCCGTAAGACATTCCGGCAAGAAAAGTGAAATTTCGCAGCACCAGCACCGACAACCGCAACCTACGGTACGGGCGGTTGCTCCTCTTCTTCGCGCACGGAGAAATTATGGGACGAAAGCTCAACCACACACACAGCCACACACACGGGGGCGACGTAACGCCCAAACATAACAACCCTTTGCTTTGTGTTCCACACACACCCCTGACCCGCGATGGGACAAACGGCGACGACGGGGCGCCGACCGCAAGAAGGACGTGTGGTCGAGAAGTGGTGTTTACTTGTCCTTTTTTTGCCCTTGCCATTTCTGCACTCTTCTCCCACACACATACACCTGCATGGCCGGTTGCATGCAGTTTGCAGTGCGTTGCATCGGCGCCTCCTCGCGCTAATGTTGATTCTCTTCTTCGTCCGAAGAAAGTGGACGGAACTGAAAAAGGGGAAAGTTCATTACCTGCCCTCCAGCCTGGCCGTCTCTTCCATCTGCCGGCCGAGTGAAGAATTTGCCGCATTGTTATCCCGGGGACCATCGTTGTGATTGACTTACTGACTCCCGGCAGCGGTGACTCCTCTTGCGTTAGTCACCACCGCCGACGATATCTGCGGCCTCACGCCTGTCAGTGGGTGCCTTTATTATGCGGCCACCCCGAGCTGGCAGGACGAAGCTCTCCTAGGTCTGTGCGCTAGAGTGTCACGCCGTCCATTGTGTGGACACCTGTGGGCACTTTCTGAAAACAATTATTCATCAACTTTGCGCACTGATCGATGCTAAGCTTTCTCCATTAGGGCTAAAACGAGCCCAATGTCAAAGAGGGGAAGAAAAATGGGATACCACTGCCGTGTGGCGCGCCTTGACGTGGAACTGCCGATGGGACGATAGATTGTTGTTAACAATTAATGGACCTTTGGCCCCTTTGTGTGGGCACGATAAGATTTAGCAACAATTTGTCATATTTGTCAGTACGTGGCCGAACCGACAGTAGATGAAAGTCAAATCGATACGTTAATATGTGAAATGGTTTTGCCTGAAACTTTGTATGCTGAAATTGGTGGTTGCGATCCTCTCTAAAAAGCATTTTCTGGTGTACATTTTCGCTATTCCCGAACACAAAACTCACAGTGGAACTTAAGAGGATTAAATAAAACAAACAAAAACCAACAGAATTTAAACATTCCGAAGCAACGATCATCGATTGCGTAAAAATTGTACACAAGAAACCTCATACCGCATAAGGAGCAAAACTCGGCTATGACGTCGAACAGATCGATCAGAACAGAAAAGAAACAGAACAGCAGCGATCTAGGCGCACTGTTCACATTGTTTATGGTTTGAACCTAACCGTTTCAAAAGTTTTTGAAAAACCGCACGATCGAAACCGAGATTTTCTCTGTTTCTTTGTGTCAAATAACGACAGACCAATTACTTACACTATAATTTATCTAAATTAAACCGAGAAGGCGAAGGCTCGAAGGGTTGACCGAGACCGTGTCAGTAAACAACAACGCGCCGTATGAGTAAATAACTTATTTTCAATACAACCAAACAATATTTAATTATTGAATTAATAGCTCAATAGGTTATACGGATAATACAAGTCAGCGCAAACAGAACTATACCTACGTTATGAGAGACAAAGTTTAAAATAACTAAAACAAAATGTTGGAATTAATTTCGATAAAGGTACCTTCGCCTTGTACACCGCAGCGCTGTCGATAATTTCGAACAATGCTATTGAATCTTCGTGCATCTAGACCGAGCCTTTCTAATTTCAAATTCAAACGACGTGTCATTTTCTTGTCTTTCCTGCTGACAATATTCCTGCTTCGGTAGTGTTCAAACATTGTTTTTCGAAATCAAATAATGATAAATATGGTTTTGTGTATGGTTTTTCGAAATCAAATAATGGTTTGACTTCAAAATAATGGTAAAACATCAATGGTTAATAATGGTTAACATAATGGTTGTTTCGACCGAAACTCAAAATTGCTAACCTTCAACGAATGCTTCTTTGGCAGGGTAGCCCTATCCTTCAAATGACTATAAAAGAGAATAGTAAAATGAATTTAAAAGGATCAACAATTATTCATTTGGCCCGCTAATGCTACTATCGATTTCATACCACAAATTATTACAGCTAAGAAAGTTTAACTTCAGCAGTTCTTGCACTTCATAGCGCAGAACACGTTGACTACCTCTCGCTGTTCTTGCCTCTGAAGAAACAGTATCCACAATCAAATGTCCAGGGTAGGTCATTGCTGTGGAATTCACGTCGGCTATATTGATTTTCGGGTTCCAATCGCTACTAGAGGGAGTAACACGTGTATGGCGTGAGGCACAAAATGTTTCGCCTAGTACGTTTTCGCGGTGCTCCAAAACCCGAGAAGCTAATGCTTTATGGTTGGTAACTTTCAAATCACTAAGTTGTTTTCCGCTTCGTAACAACATTGCGTCGATCGCTCGACGACGACGAATTTCTTTTTGGCGGTAATATTGTTCAATTTCCTCGGCACGATCGGGGAACGTCGAAAGCTCTGATCTTACGTGGCGTGAATTGATACTTTCGGGCGAGTACTGATTGCTGATGGGAGACACTGGGAACATTGGCAGCATAATTCCAGAACGGCCAACAATTTTCCGGCCTATAGGGGTATCCCCAGCACTACTTGTATTAGTTTCATCGCTTAACAACGTTGATACGGGAGAAACGCAGTTCGCAGCGTTATCAGATCTTCGGACTGTTCCTACTACGGGTGATTCCTCTTCTGACTGGTAGCATGCTGTTGTTGTCTTTGAACTATTGGTCTCGACTAAACCAACTACGGGGTTAGGAAGTGCCATAGGGAGTTTTTTTGCAGCCTTCTGCAATTCGTAGTTTTTTTCAGATCCATTACCAATTGCAGGGTAATACATGGACACATGGTTATAGGTTTTGTCACCCATGCCAGCTACATCATCATTAATGTTTCGCGTTTCATTGAGGTTCATCATAGCAAGCTTTTCTTCAATCGCATCTTCGTACACTGTGAAGCTCTTCTGTGGACGTCGGTTGGATGAAGGCTTCGATTTTGCTTGATTGGAAACTCTTTTCTCTTGCGGAGCCAAGCATGGTTTTCGGGAAGGTTTATCCTGCACCACGAATGCAGCGTCTTTGCCACGAGCGAACTCATTGACACGCAAGTCTTAAAATAGAGCCAACAATTAATTTACCACGTACAACGTATGAAAAAACGGGTTTTCTAATACATACCCTGGAGTATTTTTCTTTGAGTAGAAGATATCGTGACAAATTGAGTGTTTTCTTTCTTCGCTGCTCCACCTTGGGATTTTTTAGATATGAGTTTTTGAGAGGAATTCATTTTTCCGATTCCAAAATTGAGAACTAAGTCTCAATTCACACACCGCAGTTACACTAATAAATCTACCACTTCCCCCTGAGGTGTTTAGCAGAAAAATGACCAACTTCGTGACTATCTAGAATCTTCACAGGAAACTACGATGCGTTGCCATGGAAACTGCCAAAGAGATAAAACACTGGTTCCGGTTTTAAGCAGGACATAAAGTACGCAGACTAAATATAATTTTAACTAACCTGTGCTAACTTTAGATCACGTGTCTTTAACCCAACGGGTATCAATATCTCCGTATTTAATATTTCAAAGAGTTTAACAACAAAGTATAAACGCTTGCTTTCATTGCTTGACCAATAGTAACTTTCAAAATTGATAATCCTGCAGTCAAATGTTAGAAAATATTTTGAGCATTATTTTTCTCGATGTAAATTGGAGGTTATGAATTTGATAGATCAACTGATCATCTAGCTCAACATAAAACAACAACACAGAAAATCAACATACGCAAAACACGGTTTTCGTCGGTTTTAATAAATTTTACCTTACGAAATTTATGAGTCTCCAAATGGCTACATCACACTAAACTATGGTGACCATTTTAATAGTTTATGTTTAGACTTACTAATATATGGTTAATCATGTATTGGTTAAGTATTGGTTAAGTTTCGTAAAAAAATGGGATTTTAATTTATTTCAAAAAATCCTTCTACGAGTTTTCCAACTTCGTTAAATCACATTTGATTTCCTTCAAAATTTTATATGTTAATCGTTTTAGCTGAAGTTAAACTGTTCACTGAAAGAGTTTATAAACTATTATGCAATTTGTGTTATATAAGAACAGCGCACTACTAATACTATAAAAGAACACGAAAAATTCAATTCAAATGAAGAGTAATGCAACTCAACCCATCTCAAGTGTTAACCGCAGCCCGGGTGCGACAAAATAACTCAAAAGACTATTGAGTAATTACATTAGAACGCATTTTTCATTTAAAAAAAATACCGTCGGCAACCGTTTTAATAGAACCGTTCAAAATTTCGTCACCAATGAATTCGCTCATCAGCACCTGGTCCTCCGCCACTATCGTTGAAAACTATAAATGCCACTTTCCGGTGCGGTCACATCATCAATGTGTAATTCGCTCATCGCTCACACCGAGGACAGGCAAAAAAGGGGGCCCCCACTTCGCCACCACCAACCCTTCGCGAGTTTCACCCGGGCCGAGTGGCCACTCGAGCAGCGAAAATCCGCCCATCGGTGTATGTGTGCGTGCGTTCACACCACAAATCGGTCGGCCCGTTGGCAAATTGTACCGAGTTTCCATTCACGCTCTACCTATTCCGATGCCACAAACGTTTTTCCGTTCGATTTTTCTAACATCACCGCGGCGTGGCAATGGCCTGCGTGGGCTGGTCGATAAATTGTCCCGTCCCCGCAGTTCGGTATCTCGGCTCCTGGGAAACCCATCACGTTCGCAAGGACCCGGACAAGCCCGACCACCGGGATGGGACGAAGGTGCACAATGGGTGCAATTGATGTAAATAACCACTTGATGCCGATTAGCAGTCGATGGTAGGAAAAGTTGCTCACTTATCTGTCCCTGCGACGGACGAGGGCTTCAAATGTGCGCGAAAAAAGCTCCCGGTCCCCCTGGGGGATGTGGCAGATGAGCCCTCCGTGGTGATCCGGGATAGAAATGTTCCCGACGTCGGACACCGGTCGGTCCGTCGATCTAGTCCTTGTCCGGTCTTGGACCGCACATCGCCAAAAGCCGTCTCCGGAGGGCACTCTAATCTCGCGAATCGTTACACCGCACCGTTGAAGGACTTGGCAGCGAACAAAACAATTGAAAGCAAAATGTTGTCAACATGAAATGGAGATTACAAATGGCCTCCCGGAGGTGGCGGGGGACTCGTCGGCCTCGAACGCAAAAAGCACCAGAAGCGACAGGCACTACGGGCCAGCACTACGGATGGCCCTTGTAATGGTGCCAATTTTCAAAAGCCGTCGCTGTTACTTCGGTCGCTTCGGTGTGTAAGGACTGTTGGAACGCTGCCATGTTCGGAACCACGGTGCGGTGCAGAGGTAATCGTTCACCAGCAATCAATAGGGATGTCCTTGTGCCGACGCCAAAGATCCAGGGCACACGACGACGCACGACGCTCTACCACAGGTCACACAACCCACAATCGTCCTGGTGGTCTGCGAGACACGGTGGGCTTCAGCCTCCGACAGCACGCTGTTCCGGAATGGTGATAAGACTTTTGTCACTGCATGAAGCAGGTGGTCCGAGAGAATTAGAGTTTAGTGTTCGCATAATCCGGAACGAATCGAACAGACGGGAACATGGATCGCTCGCTCCGACGCGCCAATGCAGCTGAGGTCACTAATCTTAAGGCATTTTCGATGTTTCCCTGACGGAGTGCGACGGAGGAACCCTTGGCCCGGGGGGAGATGCAGCTAGGTTGGCACCAACTGTTATTAATTGTACCACACTGTTGGGGCCGTTGTTGGCACATCAGAAACGTCGTCGAGACATGTGATGGGCAAACAACGAGGTCGCAGCCGGCAAGAATCTGGACTTCCAATGCCGGAGTGCTGAGGATGTCTTTTCGTTGGTGCAAATATTTCAAATCGGGCTACAAATATTAATTGGATTTCCTCACTAACAATCGCTGGCCGATACGGAACTCCACGTGGTTCCGCGTACTAAAATGCAACAAAGTTTCGAAGTATCGGTTACTTTATTGGCGTGTTGTGAAGCGAAATTATAATTTCCAAGATAACACCGCCCATTGGAATTCTCCCATTAATTCTAAGCGCAAGTCACCAGCGTTTGTTAACTAGTTCTCGTGTGTGAAAGTCGAACGCATGCTCATGAATTCGCTTCGCGTACAAATCTGCACCTGAAAACCGTAGCCCTGACTAATTCGGGTCGACTCGCTTAGAGAGCCCCATTAAAACTGAAATGACTTTGCACCACATCCCCTCCATTGAAGCGAGAAATCTCAGACTCAGAAACGGCTACTGGTATAAAAGTCGATAACCACACTTCTTTCTCCAGATTCTCCGACTGCGACTTGGAACATCGGACACAGGTGGACACTGTTTTCAAGATGCGCCCGCGTTTTGAGCATTTCGTTCTGTTGACAGCCACCGTCCTAGCGGTCACATCTGTTGAAGGATTCCCTCGTGTAGCATCACCGGCACCGGCCAAACCAGGATGCTTTCTGGTGACGAACGGGAACCGCTATCTCGATTACAGCACCTTCGTCAATGCCAACAACAATCTCCACCTGGCCGTCCTGCTGCCCAACCGAACGGAGTCAGCCGTGTGGAAGGTGTTACCTATCGCGGAACCCTCGTTCCGGCTATGCAACGCCCAGACAGGCCGGTTCTTGATGGTGGACGACGAAGACCTCACATACGTAGCAGGGCGTAAGCAGATGGCAGCGTTCCCGCCGGAATCGTTCATGTTTGCTCCATACTTTCGCGACTACCCGAAGGACTGGGAGGAACTGATCACTAGCCGGCTCAAGTCGTACCAGCTTTGCATCAACCCGGCCGCGGAGTACAACAGTGACCCGCTGATCATAGCGTCTCCGAATAGAACGACCTTTACCGAGTACTTCGACTGCAACTGGAACTTCCAGTCGGTAAAGTGCCCCCGGCCGAACTATTGCTAATAGCGCCGATGACCCTGAGCGGTAGTGGCGGTAATAAAAATCCAGATCTGTGGCACGATATCGGAAGCGTGTCAGTGCAAACTTGCACGGCTTGAATGCACTCACGCGGGCAGCGGTGTGTTGTTTTGTGTGCATATCACCGGAACCATTTCACTCTGTTCGAGCCCCGGGCTCGTCTATTTACCTACGATGATCATCATCTGCCGGCGGTGCCCATCACTTACCGCTGACACTTGCAATAACATCAGCGTACTTCATTCCCCTTGGGTCCACAGTTCAGTCGGCCAGTACAGCTTATCCACAGCTTCATCATCATCGACAGTACTCTCCACCAGGCGTATCAAAGCTAGTGGCGCAATCAGAACAGCATTCTATATAAAAGTGTGTCCACTTGCGTAGACCACTCCATTTGGTCTAACAGAAACAGAGAGAGAGTGTTGTGCGTTCGTAGCCACGAAGCCTTCCTAGTGTTCATACCCATCACTGCCATGATCGTGGTGCCCTCAGGACCCGGTGTGCTCAGTGTTCTGTGTCTCTTGGCCGTGGTTGCTCCCGGAAGTTCCACGTACCCGCAAAACGACGGCTGCCGGTCCGGCGGTTGTATCACGCAGCAAGGCTGTGTTCCACGGTACAGCCGTTCCAGCACGGCCCTCTACTGTCAGCGGTGCGTCATCGAACGTTGCCAAACCCAAACGGAGTCCACGAGACCCCGGCAAATCTGCTATCACATCACCTCACTTGCCAGTGGCCAACGGTTGGCAGCGGTGGAGAACTACGACAGTCGGTTGCGCCAGCCTCGGTATGCCTCGGTCGTGGCCAGCGATCGAACCGATGTGCAGGGCCACGACAAATGGCATCTATTTTTGGGGCCCGCCAACGACTACTACATTCGTAACTTCCGCACGGGCGAGTATCTGAGGGCGAACGACAACAACTTTGCGTATCTGGCCCAGGGTCGTCCGACCGATGAAAGCTTCCTCTTCAAACCACGCCTGGTCCAGGGTGCCTGGACGTGTGTGCTGCTTCAGTCGGTCTGCTACGGTGGCTATCTCTACGGTGAGCGATACTCGGCCACCAGCAACTATGTGCTCCTGACTCCAGATCTCCAGCGGTGCTACCAGGAAAGCCTGTGGAGCATTACCTCGGTATACTGTTGAGTGGTCCCGTTTTTTCGTCGTGTAACTTAATTGTGTTCAACAAACATTCAGCATTTAATTTAGGGACTTGGGGACCATTCGGATATAAAACAAAATTAATCACAGTTTATTTAACGCTGTTTAGAGTGAAAATAAACCAACGTACTTGTTCGTCTTGTCGATCTCCGTTCGCTCTTCAATGGACAATCTGAAATGCAAGCTGACGACTGGTTATTGTCACGAACGATCTTTTATTCGATATTTCCTGTTTTAGATTTTTGTCGCCAATTTTTTTTAGAAAGTTAACGTGTTTTTCAATCCTCGAAGCACTTCCAAAAACATTTTTCTTTCGAAACCGTCTCCTCAACCGTATCGTAGCATCGTCCTTTTTGAACAGACCTTGGAGATCTCTAAACTCTTCTAAAATAGCACATAAAAGGCTCTTCTCGACGAGTTATGTCATTAGTTAAAAAAATTACCTCTTTTTTATAAAACATAATTCCAAACTAGTTCCTGATGTTGTTCTTATGTAAATTCCGGACAGGAATTCATTAGATACCGCCGCTGGTCCATGCTCCAACATAGCGATGTTCCCTGCGCCAGGCTGGCGCGTTGCCAAAACGGTAAAAAAGACAATTTGTTCCGCCCCGTCACACTGCTCAGAAGTCAATTAAAAGAAGCCTAACGATTCTTGTTTTGCCACCACTAAGCTGCAGAACTAGAACTTACCCCCCAGAAGTGCCAGCCACGAGAGCCAGCCGCTTTCGCGACACGTCTGAGGACTTTAGCTGCCAGCCGCTTTCTAGCCATTCCGTTCCAGGCAGCTTCCGAAAGGCTGACCCCAACACGGCCGGCATTCCGGCCAACGGCAAATTTGTACAGGGAAATAACCGTTCGGCGGCGAAAAAAGGCACGCCGAAATCACACCGAAACCCAGCGTAGCGTAAAAATCTCATTTTATGCAACGATGATGCAACACCGGACCGGACCTTTCCTGTTGCAATTCGATGTCCCAGTGCCCCGGCCCGGCCATTTCGGATCGCTTTAATGCGTCTTCTGCAACTATGGTGCCGAACTTCTTGCCCGTCTAGGACTAGGAAAGGGCCCAGTGTCCTAGGAGGACGTCCCGAGATGTGACACGTAAATTCATAACGAGTGTTTTTGGGAGGCACAAAAAAACTGGGCCACAATGAAAACACAAAAACACACCCTGAAAACAGTGCGCTGGAAATGACGGAGACTGGAAACTAATTAAATTTCCACAAAACTTTCTGCTTCCTTTGCGCGTGGCGTGTGTTGGCCTCTGTCTTCTCGAGACTGCTCCACGTTACTTTACTGCACGTTTCCGGACTTTTGCTAAGAAACACTAGCTCACCGTTCGAGTGGAGCCACCCGGGGACCGGACATAAATTAGAGCGAAAAAGTGGACTTTGTTATGGGACCCAATTACAGCACCGTTTTGGCAATGCCTTGCCGAGCAGATGCTTCGCCCTGGACCGGCACCATTGAGTGACGGGGTAAAAAAATGCAATTTTCGAATCAAGAAGCGTGGGGCTGGAATGCCACCAATGCGCCGGAAGGCTGCACTGTAACCGAAAGCGAGAGAAGATTGAACCAGCTCCTGAAGCGGCCATTTTTTCCTCTTTTCGGCAAGCATCCTTGCACAATGTGGCCGGCACTTGAAGGACCCGACCGGCCCGGGTCCGATTATGCAAACGCGAAAATCTTGTCTCCGTCGAACTCGGAAGTGCTCGGAACCGGCCAGAGCTGTGTAGTGCTTCAATCTTTCTCGCTCGTAGCCCCTTTGAACAATCGGGGGCATCATCGGCATTTCGCTGCCAACGCGGACGTTTGTTGCTCCTAATCCCCTTCGGTGTGTGAATCGCACGGGAAACAACACAATCTGCCATCCCGCCGGAGATTCCACGGAGAAAGAACATCGCCAGCCAGCCAGCCAGCCAGCCAGGGCCGGATGATAATGAATACACATTTCCGGACGCACAATTCCAGTGCAAATCACAGATGGCAAGACGGCAGAGAGCGCCCCAAGACTGAGACTGGACCAAGTGTCCGGGCCGCCGGGACACACAAACACCAGCCCGGCCAACCTGAATTCGAGAAGAAGCTGCGAGAAAAACGAAGATAAACACATTCCCGGATTGTGTCTGCAGTGGAAAATAGCGGAGCTGGCAGGAATGGCAACAACATTGTGACACGCTGCACGACGGTGTTTCGAGGAGTCCTGGACGGCCACTGTCTTTGCCAACATGAGAGCTGAACGAGCTCCCTGTGTGCACTATGTATTATGCTGAAGCCAAAGACGCCATCAATGACCGACTTCGGCAAGGATTTGCTTGCGAGAAATAAGAAGCATAAATTTAACACTAGCCCTCGCAGTGCAACATAATAATGCGCTTTCCACAGAGCGCATAATTCTCGAAAATAATTCCTCAAAAAAACGGGGAAATATTGTTCCCAATGCTGGTATTGTTTTGATGCCAGCAGGAACAATTTCAGACAACGTGGACAGTCTGGCTGGCAGCATTCTTCCTCTGTGCCAAACATCAAACATTCTAGCTCCCTCCTTGGGGACAACACAATCAGCCACCGCACCGAGGGACCTACTAGCCGCACCGCCCGTTTTCCATTTCCAATTTCAGGAAAATGCACATAATTACGACATTCATTGGCCGTTCATCGTCGCGTTTCGCTCGCCTGCATCGTGCACCGTTTAAAACCCGGTCGCCAGCCGTCGGTCGGTTTTGCCGCACTTTGTTTGCCCTTTTGTTCTGCTGCGGGAAATGTGTTTAGATCGAGGAATTTTACGCTTCAGCTCACGGATGGCCACGGCAGACAATTGGAAGAAATTAAAGAACGGTTTGTGCTCTAATTGCTTGCGCTTTAAGCTAAACGAGTTTTCCACGGGTCCACGGACTCAAAGTGGCTCCGAGTGTTTTATTTTAAATATCCCAACAAAGTGTCCTTTGCGTGAATCTTTTCGCCCCATGACACACCCTTCCTTTCCAAGCCCGGTCGCGGCCGTGGCATCGTTATCGTCGCAGCGTTTGAAACATTTTAAGGGTGCTGAAGAAAACCATTACTCAAAAGATACATTACCTCGGCACACCTTGGCCATATGGCCATCGCTCAGTCACCGTGCGGCCGCACTTCCGATGCGCATCATCGGACCAAAATCTCGCGTCGCGAGCTCTTCAGCACGTCACATAAATCAATGCTGCGCGGGCAACCCGCGTAAACGCTGTCAAATTAAGAGAAATAACGATATTTATGGCACTCTCGCCAGTCGCCGGTCCGCGGTCGCCAGTGTCACTTCCGATAAGGGGCTTCCTTCGGGTGCCCTCCTTTTTTGTCTAATTTATATTTCTGGCCCCGCGAAAGGCTCGAAATCTGGGCGTCCGAACGACAGCTAGCCAGAAGCGCACCGAGCCCTCGAGTGAAGGGCATCAATTTTCATGCTGTAAACATCGCCACATCGCCGGAGCATAGGCAGCGCAACGGGCCGTAAAAGTGGGCCCGCCCATCGAAACTCAAACTCGAAACGCAACGCACACTTCAAATCCGGAACAACGCGGGCCTGGGGCCCCGATTTCGATGTTAGTCGTGCGAATAATTTATCGTCGAACGCTGTGCGTGAATTCGCAACAAATGACTCCATTCCGTGGACCATGCCGCGGTAGAATCCTCTCTAACGTTTGTGGCTTGCTCGAAACTCGAAAAGGCGAGTGTCTGTGGCCGAAGCGCCATGCATGCGCCAAATTAAGAACCACTTCGCTGTAATGGTACGACATTGCACACGGAAATGTTGCTGAGGGACCCCAAAAATGGCGAGTCCTGGAAAGTTAATTGTTTGCTTCGGTTCGTCGTGGATTTAACGGGGTGCTTTTGAGTAGTGCTAGGTTGTTCAATAAGTTCGTATGGTCGAAAAAAAATAATTATTGTTTGAAATACACTTTTTTATTCATTATGGCCTTCCTGAACATCGATAGAATTGTTTTAACGAGACTCCAATTTATAAATTCAACTTCCGAAGTGAGAAACTGGAAGAGCTTCAAAAAACGCTTCTGCAGCTGTTGTGACGTCATTATTTGATGAAATCCGATTTCCACACATGATTTATCCGACTCTTTATCTAAAAACAGATCGGAGTCGCTAGGGGCCAAATCTGCTTAATACGGTGGATACTGCAACAATTCGAAGTTTAATTCAATGATTTTTGCCATTTTCAAAATGCTATTGTGACACGGTTCATTGCCCTGATGAAAGAGGATGTTTTACTTCCTTAAACCGGGTCTTTTTTCACGAATTTTCACTTTCAGTAGATCTAAAATGTTAGAACAATAATCAAAATGTATTGTTTTATCGGTTTGCCAGTAATCCACTAAAAAAATTCCATTCGCATAGAACAAAGATGATAACATCTGTTTAGGCATTTTCTGGAAGAACTCATTTCGGAACCGACGAAAAAGGTTCACACCACTCCTTGAGGATCATGATGATAGACCCAAGTCTCCTCCATAGTCATGATTAGATGCACAAAATTCACTTTATCTTAACGAAATTTTTCTATAAATGTTGTCAAGAAAGATGCATTCGAATGCGTTTTTGACGAATGCGCATTTGGCAAACAGCTTTCAGAAACCCAATGGTTCAGTCAAAATATTGGTTATACTGCTCAATTGATAAGATTGGTATTGGTAAGATGGCTAGGCCTTGTACTAAATTTCTTTAAGTAATTCTACGATTTTCCAACACGATATACTGTATTGTTTTACGATTTCAGTTGTTGTATCTGTTTTTTGACGTTTTTTACATAGATCGTCTTGAGGGCTAGTACGAGGGCTCACGTTTAAACTCAGAAATCCCTCTTTTAACCACCAAATTAAAGGTGAAGAGTTGTTATACACTTTCAACATTGTTTTATAAATCTCCGTAGCATTTAATCCATCCAAAAATAAGCATTAAGTCACTGCACGATATTTGATTTATTCCATTGTAAAAAATACTGTGATGTAAAAATAATGTCGATACTAAATGGCTTGTAAAAAAAAGTAAGCGACCGATTGAAATGAAACTTCGCATACGTTCATATAAAGAGTGTACTAAAATAACAAAAAATAGGCTTTAAGCAGCGGCCTCTGTTATTGAAGCTCAAAGCTTATTGAACACCCTGGTGTAGGTTACTTTGAATGCAGTTTTAATGCTGTGCAGCTCGTTGCATTGTTGCTTCGAATTGTAATTAAATTACCTTAAACAATCACTCATCGGTGGAATGAAATGCTCACCAACACGTATGTGGCACCAACACACACTGTTATTGATGTCTGGAACTCTGCAGGGAGAGAAGTTGATCTGCACTTGTTCAAATACTTTACAGAGGCTGCATAAGTATAGCGGGTTGGTAAAATATTCTGATCGAACACGTCAGTGTTGCGTGCTGATAAAGCTCGGCCTATACAATCCTTTGTTCTGCTTTTAATGTTACAATTAATGGATTCAAAACTTGCATAGCAATGCTGTAATGCTAATACTCGAAGACCTGCTCACACTATCGAGACAGTTCCCAAATTTGACCTTACCAGAAGTTTCTCGAACTCTCACTCGCGATAAGAACCAATCTTACAGCCAGTTACAGCAAACAGGTTACAGCATTCGGACTCGCCACCGGTTCCCGGTACTGGCGTCGGTCCCGAAATCTTCCGAAAGTCTCCCAATGTCTTCGAAATAAATTACCATGCTTAACGGACACGAGAAACGTGCCGCACCGGAACGATGCTGTCAGAAAGATAAACCGACGCTCCAGACACACGTCGTGCTCCGACCTCCGACTCTAATTTGTGCAAATCGATTTAGCACCCCGACTGGACGGAAGTCGATATTTCTCGAAACCCATCCACGAAGAACCTGGCCGCCCGCCTGGCCGGCCGGCATGGTCAAGTGGCCGGCATCAAACCTGGAGACCTGACCCGGTGTATGAGTGTCCCTGTTCGACGTGTCCAACGCTGGGGACGGACTTCGGAGTTATCACAGTCGGACCACAGTTCGCTGTTCAACATATCGAAAGGACAAACGGCACTGGTTATTGCATTTGAATCACTTGCCCCATCCGCGGGTTCTACGAAGCGGCCAGACCTCCGACCCTGGGCGGTACTTTTTCATCCAAGAACAGGAATCTTGGCCGTAGCAGGACATATTTTCAGCTCTTCACTACTTCAGCTTCAACTACTTGCGTTCGCCCAGTCCAATCACTGTCCGTCGCCCGTGTCTAATGCCCTGGCCGGAATGCCGACTGGCGGCCGAATCGAATCGGTTCCCACCGATCCTGCTTTTATATTCCACTCAGGTCCTGATTGAGACTAAAGTGATTCTCATTTGGAGCAAATAAAATTTCGCTTTGTTACCAATCCGCTTCGAGTCCCGGGGCCCGTTCGCGACTTCGCGCACACCTTCCCGCCGTCTACGGAAACATTCTTCGATTCCTCCACAAACCGTGAAAGCTGAGTGCTTGAGTCTGATTTTTCCTATCGATTGCTCACCGCCGCCACCGCCCAGTCGGCCGGCCGAAAGTGAAAATCGGAAAAATCGCTCTCCGATTCCAGGACCAACCACCAAACCGAACCGGCATTCGGTGCGAAATTTAAATTGTAAAATCTTGAAAATATAATTTGCATATTTTATGGGCGCGATATTTATTCAAATTGAACTTTAAAAGATTATGTAGCGTGGCGAACGGGCGAAAAGTGGTTGGTTCTCCGACCAGGACACAGCCCGGCCACGGGCAGTCTTGGCGGAAAAAATTCCCCCAAAAGCCACCAAAAACAAGATTATGTTAGCCCATCCCCAGGTCCGCTTGATAAACCTCCCGCGAGTGCTGAACGCAGAAATCACGCCAAGAAGTTCCGGATGGCTCGGAAGCGATTCGCCTGCAAATTGAGCCCATTTATTTGGGAAGATGCCGCTTCTTGCGCTCCACGGGCTGAGATTTAAATTGTTTGAAAGAACGGCTTGATCGTTACATTAATCATTCGATCATTAGGATTTGTCAAGCATTAGCATGCACCAACGGAGTGCGCCTAGAGAAGTTGAAGCAACAAGCGTGAAAACGGGCCAAACGATTAAAGGTGAGAGCCGGCAGTCCTGAGAAAGTCAGCTCAAGCAGGAAGTCTTTCGCCCATTATCCTTGCCTGTGGAGCCATTTAATTCGTCGACGCCAAACCGGCAAACGATGTGGAATGAAAAGTTACCGAAATCGCCACAAATACTTCGTGAGCTTCGTGGGCCTTTGTTTCGCTTTTCTGGGCCACCTTTTCCTGATTGTATCCCACCAACATCAACACCAGCAAACATCTCGGAACGGGCGACGCATTGTTGCAGGACATTCCGGCGTTTTGCGGGACGACGCAACTTTCGGATCCGTTTCGGTACCAACTGAACCGTAAACAAACAAGACTACGCACCCCTCTGGTCCGAAGGTCCGTTAGTGTCCGAAGATCCGACCGAACAGTTTCCGGCACGTACCCGGAATCGACCAGCGAAAGTTTGCGGCCGAAACCGCAGGCCCTTACCGCCTGCGGGATTACCGGGAATACCTACGGCGGGTCAAAGGGAAAAACTTGTCCAGGGAAATTCGGCAGGGCCCGTTTGGGGCTGGAAACTTTCGGCTTTCGAAACTATTATTACCTCCAAAGACCACCGGCCTCAAAACCCGGCGACAGTTGCTGGACCTTAACGAGCGGGCCAAGGAGCCGAGATTTTTCGAAGCGACTGTTTGGGGCCAGCTCACTTGGCACCTCGTAGGTCACGATGCCTTATCACCGACGGGGCGTCTATCACACGAACCGATCGCAACACCAGTCGTTGGGATCATCATCGTTCGGTTGGAGTAAAATTTTACTGTTATTATGGGCAGCATTGAACGACGATCGCACAGGACATCGTGTCCCGATTATCAGCTCCAAACGATTACGCTAGACCAAATCCTTGCACATAATTTAACGGAGCGTACGCGCTGCATGGCGATGGCGTTTGCAATGGAAACATAAAACTGCATGTGCCTGGGGTGGGGAGGGCACCCCGGTGTCCCCCTTCAAAGGTGGCCATCGGACCACCGTCTAAAGGAGCCCAGGAGCACGCGCAAGTCTTTGTCCTTTTTCGGTCAAATCCGTACAATTTGCTGCAAGATAAAGTTTTTGCGGCCCGTCCTCCCGAGGCTGGCCATCTTCGGGGTGGTGGGTGGCGTAGGTGGCTACACTTGCAGGTAGACGACCTAGTGCTTGGCACACCTTGGCCCACGTTCGGCGCCATTCGAAAGTATCCTCGGTTTGGCACGTTTCACCTTCGGCTCCGGGTGAAAGTGCGACTAAAACGGATTACCCAAGCCAACGGGTGGCCAAGGGGTTCCAAGGGGGAGGGGGGCTAGATACAGCAACAACGGCCCGCTCCTAGTTCTGGGTCGTGGTGGTGAGTGTGTCCCGACCAACTAAAACTTTTGCTCCGGAATGAAATTGTGCAGAAAAGTACGGCCAAAGCTCACCCAAATCCCAATTCGCTAAATCAGAAAATCCGGCTGCAAACAAACAAAGCAATAAAGGGCTAAAAAGATGTAACACCCCCGCTCACACAGGCTCACCTTCTTCTTCTTCTTCTTCTTCGTAGCATCTCGTGTCCAGCTTCTGGCGATCGATAGAAATCGGGGAAGGCGATTCGGAAGCGGCCAGAGCGAGGGAGCGCTTCACTGCGAAAGTCAACATGCTGGTGCCCGGTTGGCATCAACATCAACATAGAGGGGCACGAGGGGGGGTCACGGGAGGTGCTTAAATACTTGTGCAACAATGTTTTGTACCCCGGGTTTGGGTGCAACCCCATCGCAACAGAGCGGCATAACAATCAGAGAGCCTCGAAGTTCAATACCAAGCAGCCAGAGTTTTTCCACTACATTTGCCAACCCCGGAATACTAATGCTGCTGCAGCATCGATGGGTAGGGTTCGGCGGTGTTACATGCTACGGTATGGTTCGATTCCAGCACCCACCGACAGCCACCAAGGCCCTCAGTTTCGGAATGTTGGGCACGGACCGCACGTACTGCGACCGTCGCACTTAACACATCGGGTCTGCGTGTACTACTTCGCGCAGGGCCACTAATTGCAATTTGTTCGCAAGTAGTTTGAGTGTTTCTTCTTTATGTGTAAAAGAAGCATTTAATGGTATGTTGAACATGCTTTTCTTAGTTGAAATAAAACCATTACACCGTCTTGCAATTAGAGGGACCGCTCTGCACAGCTTCCTGTTATGGAATTCCCCTTGAGTGACAATCAGACTTACACTTCACAAAATAATATGCAGTACCTCAGAAACTAATAGAAAGCAATCGACGGCCACATAGTCGTAATGGCTTCACAGTATATTACCGACGGGTACACTAATCGATGTCTCGTAAAGTATCCAATCAAAACATATCGTTTCACGTTTATGGTCGTTGGTCGGACATTTCACACCTTTCAAATATCTTTTGCTGTATTTTGTTTTGGCTCTCGACCGCCAGCGGTGGAAAGCTTCCTTGGAGCAGGTAAAGACCGCTCGGCCGTTGTTATCGGATTAAGTAAGTAAGTAAGTAAGTATTTTGTTTGTTTCATTTGTGAGTTAAAAAGTGTTAAAGTATGGAAATCAAGGTGCCGATATTGTAACAGCCAGTTACATGCAATTTTGTATTCGTTGATTCCGTTCAGACAATTTGTATGTTGAACATGTCCTCTCACAGACAGGCCCACCGTCGAAAATGTCTACAAAATAACAGAAATAATGTTGATGTTTATCGGCATGTTGGTAGTATCGTCCAGGAGCCAAAGATCCACCACAAAATAGTACTAAACCATTTGCTTAAAACTGGAGTCAAAAAGAAGCTCGATGTTTGGATGACATTGCAAACATCCTTAGTAATAAGAAATTCGTAAAATAGAGAATATTGTGAAAATCGATTAATAGCGTTTGTTGCCAAACTTGCTGCCAAGAACCAATACTTCTGTGATAGAGGCACTGTGAAGCTACCTTTAAAATGGCAATAAATTATACAACAAAAAGCCCAACTCGGACGTACCGAAATATCTCATTAAAGGTTTTGAATATCACGCAACCATAATGGTTTCCTTTACGCCAACCGCATTGGTAATTATGATGCATCAAACTCCAATATCCGCTCCCGACCTCTCCCGACTGCCACTCTGGCTAGAAGAGGCTAACAAAAATTGGCCAGTTATTAGGAGAGTCCCAGCTACTCATTTTTCTACCCTTCAGAGATACGCATAAAACCGAAGGAATTGTATTGTATCGTAATTATAAAACCGAAGGAATATCGATGGCGGCTGTCGCCGTTTCGTTGAAAGCAAATTTCGTTCAAGTTTTCAGCTTCAATTTGGTAGCCAAATTTCCAAAACCAATTTTCTTAGGCCAAATTGGCCAAAAAAACAAGTTTCGTACAGTTTGAGTTGAAGACTCTCTACATACGTTTTAATATTTCCCAATTTTCTTCAAGCGTACTTGGTTCCAGTTTTATTACAAATTGTGCCAATACAAAACACACGATAGAAAACAGAATAAAATACATACTCTAAGTTCATGAATCTCATTAAAAAAGTGGCATATGTTGCCATATCTTACATTCAATCATGTTTCTTAAACAGCATCCCTCTGCTATTAATGTATTTACCAGAAACCGCAACAATTGCCACAGTCAGCCGAGTGCATCCAGCTATGCTGGCCGTATTTGGACAACTGTGGCAGAATTTTTTTCCACCAACTACTGCATCCTCAAGGAAACGAATCATTTAAATTCTCTCTCTCTTATTCTCTACCTTTTTTTTCTCTCTGTCGGACACGGACCGCTTCGGCGTGTAGATGCAACGGATGGCTTTATTTCTGCTCACCAGCAGCAGCATCACCGTGCCCGAGGCCAACATTATCGATATCTATAAATTTACCACAGCTATCATCATAAATTTTCATTATAAAATACTTAGCCACACCGAAGGCAACATTTTATGCTGCTCGTTTTGGGGCGCACGGTCCATAGATTCCACCGCACTTAGCACGCGGAGGTCGCATCCGCTTCCGTGCACCCACGTGTTCCACCCACTTCCTTCGCGTACAAACAAACCAACCATCGGCACGTGGATCGTGGCTCTTGCTGCGAATCCTTATCGAAAACAAATAACCGTAAGATTTAATTTTTATATTGACAGATTTCTTCTCCTTCGCTCGGGTTCGGCGGCAGACCGCAACTGGAATGGAACAATCGCCAAGGCACGCCTGCGGTCCGGTTCCGGTTCGTTGCATTCCGCTGCTAGTTTGGCTTCCGGTCGCGTGATCGCGTGTGGCAGCCCAAAGTTCCACGTAATTCGCCCCGACGGCAGCTGTTTTCGCGCCGTCCGCCTCAGCCAAGTGTCGATTGGCACGCGAAATTGAAGGCAATATTATTTGCAATCATCCATTATGGTCGCTGAACTGGCGCCGATTTCCTTTTTTTTGCGCTCTCGGTGGCTCTGTTGTTGTTTTTCCGTTCCGTGATTTTGGCAATACATTTCCGTCGAGGGTCTCGGGGGAAAACGGAACCTCGTGGAAAAACAGCCGTTTCTACCGTTATGCATCCCATTGGAATAAATTTAACAACACGTTATAAACACGCTAATGATAGGGTGGAAAGAAGGAAGAAAAAATGCGGTTCAAAATAATCTTAATGGGCCACAGAGCCACCGGAGAACGGCCGTGAGGACTCTGGCAACAATTTTAAAGCCTACGACTTCTGGTTACGCCATGGCCCAATATCTGAGAGATTATTGCCAACGGCCGGCGGTGGTGATAGTATGCGAACGGGCTTGTCCCGATCCCGGAAAGCGCTAGTCGTCGGTTCGCCGGCGTCGCGTCACAAAACAGGCTTCCTTCCGGTGCTCTAAGCCTCTCCAAGTTCAACTGCCACCGCCGTCATCATCATCGAAATGCGCTGCGCCTCACTCAGGACCGCCCGGCACTCGGCAACGGCTTTCAAAATGGGCGATTTCGACACTTTGACACGGTGCCCAGTGCAGTCGTAAAGAGGCGCGCTGATGATAGCGTCAAGAATCCATAAAACGTAACGACACTTTCAAGGGCCTGTTAATCCATTAAACGGTCGCCCGTGAACGAACTACTGAATCGCGGTTCGCTCACATCAAAAAAAGGCCCGCATCCGACGCTACGACACGATTGTTTAGCCTTTCGAAGCTTTGAACTGTACACTGGAAGAAAATCGAGTGATTCGTTAGGTTTGGATCAACAGTATTTGGTAGATTGAAAACTTTTGCAGGGTATTCACACTAGTTACAAAGAATGTGGCGTCACACTAGTTACTACTGTGGCCAACAAATATCGAGAGTTTGCTTATAGTTTTAAAAGTCTTTAGCCGTCAATACCCTTCAATGCATTCTTAGCTTTGGTTTCTATCTTTTTTTAAATTCAAAACGGCGTTCTCCGAGCATCCTCTAGAGTTAAGCCGGTTGCCATTAGTCACAAGGTGCTAAGTCAGTCGAATTCAGTGGCTGCGAAACGATATGGTTCAATCGACGATTTTGGAGCTTCAATTCTTAGCTTTTACTGACGTGTCGTGCCTCGTTTTCAACGCTTTGCCTTTCTTTGAACATTTTGCATCACTTAAAAACTTTTGTTTTCGATAGAGCTTGTTCACCGGAGGTCTTCTGTAACATTTTCAACATCTTTGTCAGCCGATCTTTCACTTTGCACACACAATTTATTTTATTTTATTAATACAAAAAAATAGTCAACGGGCAACCTAGCCTTATTGACCATAATCAACTTAACTTCGTATAAAGAAGGCCCGGTTCGTTCTTCTAAGATTAAAACAAACTCAACTTAGTACTTAGAACTAGAACTAATCACAACTGACGAAACGAATGGAACTGCGTTGCTGAACAGTTTCTGACATCATGAAAAACAAAAAACTCACTTTTAATTTATTTTAAAAAGGACCCGTATCACTCAACAGTCCATAAACTAGATGCAATTTAATTTACGAAGGTGATAATACGGCCATCATACTGTTCCATACTTTTACGAATATAATATGATAATAAAACAGCATGGCTAGTTTTAGAATGATTTTCTGAAACACCAACATTGCGTCCTTGCTAATCTCTTTGCTTCAATAAACTTCTAATGTTCCTGTTTTTGACAACGACCCTGTAGATCGTGGCCACTCTGAACAGCGCCATACAGATATCCACCGGGGCTCGGTACGTAATGAATCATTAATGATGTCTCTTTCCCATTTACACACAAGCCACAATCACGATGACACTAATCTTAAATACTCGTCGATAGGGACGTACGGATTGCGAATTGCCGCCACCTGCTGGATGTTGTCCTGTTTGACAGAACCCCCACCATCCGGAATGACACCTTTACCAAGCGCACGGGAGTGAGACATTTCAATCGAAAAGACAGACCATTACTCACGCCACCACCGATTGGGGCGGCCAACATCGTAACAAGCAAATGGCGCTTGAAACTGACAAAATGGATGCTCGAGGAAAATCTTTACGCGAACCGGGAACGGATTTCGGAAACATATTTTTCGCCCAGCCAGCTTACGATGCCTTGGTGGAATGAGGACCTGAGTCGGAACTTCAATCGATCCACCGTGGCCTTAGCCGGCTCCGGTGCGAGTTCGTAAAAATCGTCGGCTGACGTGCTTTGTCTTCCTTCCTGCCGAGACATGAAGGGAGGAGCTCACGGGGAATATTTTGAAGTTTTGTTTAGCGATGGGATTACCGCAGCCGTGCTGTGCCAGGGCCGGGGCCGTTTTTTCTTGCGTTGGCCGCACACATTTAGCCGAGGTTTATCCGCTTCGCCCGCTGTCCGCTTCGCCAGTCCATCCGTCCGGGCCACAGGAGCTCGGCTGTCACGGCTGTCAGCTACTCGGGGATTCGATTTTGTTCACGCATCATCACTCGCTGTTAACGTCGTGCTCGTCGCGGTGAGCGCCGTGTTCCGGTGAGCGTCCGGATTTCCTGCTTCTCGCCGCCGCCAAGCAAAATCAATGGTTTACCATCAGTTCTCGTCAAGCAGCGGGGATTACAGTAATTTTTTAGGATTATCGAAGTCATAAAGTATTCAAACCGTGAGCGCCGAATGGAGCGGGTACCGCCTCGTCTAACCAGCTGCACGATTTGCGTACATGGCAGGCGTGACAGTGAGCTTTGAGCTCCGGCCAGAGCCGGCCGGCCGGGCGTCAAGGGCCGATGGAACAAGACTTTTACAAATTGGTGAAAATTTGTGTCAAATATCTAACGATGGAATTTTTCGCCAAAGCCACGTTCCTGGCCACGCTGCCAGGGATGTTCTGCCGGCCCATTACTCAAGCAGCGATTTCTCGAACGCTGAAAAATTGATACAAATTATCAGTTGTAACGGGCAAATCGATTTCGGCCTGGTTACGGCGCTGGCGCTCTCTTACGACAGCGAATATGTTTTATGTTGTAGAGACGATGTACGGTTCGTAATGAATCGAACAAATTGGCAAAGGGTGTCTGTTTGTGGCTTTATTGTCGCAGCACCTCAGAGGCACTTCCGGTGCCCAATCACCTTGTGTTTATTCTTCTCAGATGAGGATGGAATTGAAGTACCTGTTTTCTAAAGACAGAACAGTTGAAGTTGAAATTAGGAATGGATTTTTCCAATGAAAACCCACTTTTCAACACCCACTTTTAGATGCGTCTGCATCAAACAACTTCTACAATTCTTCGTCTTAGATCCTTTTCACTGCACCAGGATGGTGCAGAATGGTTTTCACTTCTGAAGCATGTTAACCGTAAGCTTCCAACAATGTGCTTCGTTGTTTTTCGTCGTTCTTCAAATAAAAAAAAAACCAAGCCAGCAATTTCTAAAACATCAACCCAACAGGTTCAACTTATACGCCGCGTATGACCTAAAGCTTAGGTCAATTAGAAGATGATTTATGTGTTGCGCTAACATTGGAACTGTACCATGAAATGGAACCCGCAAACGATGTTTCACTCACTTGTTTGTAGGACTAATTATTCACACCATTGGCCCAGCTCGTTTCGAAGAATGACAAGAACCCGCACCACCATCGGGCGTAATTGAGTTTCAAGTTCTTTCTTCTCTGCGTGTCTTGAATATAATTAGATCGTTTATCGTTTCTGAAACACTTCTAGCCGCTTGAAGCAACCTCATAGGGCGTGGAAAAAAACTACGAAGAACCGTTTCTCTCCAATTTGTAACAGATCCCACTTTCATTCAATTAGCGTCCGTATCATTAACATCATCAGATGCTTTTGATAAAAATTACCCGAAAACGAAAGCGTCTCTAAATCAGCAAAATTTTTAGCTTGAGGCCATAACTATATAAATGTTTCATGTGGTGTCCCTTTTCCAGTATTAAATTGCCTATTTGTAAAGTTCACATCATTTGCCTAAAGTGCTACCGAAATCGCTCCCACTGTCTCGAAAACACGATCTAGATACGACTAGAGTGCTAAAAACCAAATTTCAACGACAATAATTTATGCAATCGTTAGGATTGTAGTAAATTTTTAATTTTCCGACCATCAAACCGTGTGGGGGGAGGCTAAATAGTTTATTTAAACCTTTCTCGGCCATGAATTTAGCATAAAGCGGGAGCGGGACCGGGAACTTATTTATGTGTGATTTTTGCTGATCTCGGATCGCTTCCACTTTATAGCGCGTTGGATCCATCGTGTGCAGCTGTACTCTGCGGAGAGACCATTTTCCCTTCTTTTCCCGGACCGAACATAGCAGGACGATGAAAAACGAATGTGAAAAATTACATGTGCCCTCTCCGAGCCGGGTTGCGACCGGGCCTTTGGGTGGGACGGAAAAACCTCAGCCACAGATAGCCAGCCAGCCAGCCAGCCAGGTTTCCAGGTGCGAAAGGGTGCCAGGTGCAAAGTGGCAGATTCATTTGCAGGAAAATATGAATTATGGAAACAGCGCTAGCAACCACACCACGGTCGGTCCACGCCACCGGCGAGATCGGAAAAATATGTGGCCTGGCAGGGCCAAGTCTCTGGGCTCCGGCGCGAAGCATATATATACGGATGTGGTCAAATATGGGAGTGTGCAAAAGAACCTTCAACTAACCGCCAGTTTGTCAAAAAATACGGCCGTCACTCGGGGAAAGAGGAAAAAACGAACCAACCTTCAGTCGTTAGTTTTAAAGGTGATTTTCCACCCTGTCACCGACGACGAGCCGCTGCTGAGTAATTGTTATTGCCAAAACTTGTTTCCAACGCGCACTCGTTGTCCTTTTTTTCGATGCCGAAAATTAAATGCAATTTTGATGTGCGAAATTGCTGAATGCAATGCTGCGAAAGATACTATTCAATGTTAAGCCAACCGCACCGTTTGATCATCCGCAACTTTACTCTCAATCAATGCTAAACTAATTAAATTGTGCCCAAATTTGACTTATGGCCGGTGCTTCAAAATCGCAGCACGGACTCAAAACGCACTCACGCATTTATCTGATTGAACACGGGAAATGGATCGCTTGCAGGTCCGGTGCATGACTAATCGCTAATCATATTTTCCTGCAAAACTACTGTGATTAGTCTCGTATTTCGTACGATCTGACATTAGACCTAAAATATGCTGATTGGGTGACTTTCCATCGGCGCGAGCTCGGCTCATATCAAACGTCCGCAACGCAAGACAACGAATAGCCGCCCAGCTTCCATTTGCGCTCCATCAATCATTAACTTAATGTATGCGAGCATGTTTTAGCTTTTTTTATCTTTTTGCGTCACTTTATTCGCCCTCATGCGAAACGTGCCGATAAAAAACCAGCGTCCAGCGCAAGGTAATCAGCAGCAAATGGCGTGGCGTTTCGCCCGACACCCGCACCTAATTGAGTGCACGATGACAATTTAGTCAACCCCGACCCGAGCCCGGTGACCAAAGCGACGATGCATGGCGATTGCATTATTGCATCGGGCATCGATTGCCAGATTAGCACCGCGTGGTGCACTCGGTGCAACATTTTAGCCGAGCCTAAACTCGTTATGAGTCCCAGTCGGCTAATGATCATAAATATTTATGGGGCCATCGCTCAACTCGAGACGAACCCGCGTGGCCGAGGAGTCGCTCAGTTAGGAGTCAGCCCGGAGTCAGCACATGATAAAGTACCGTTCGCCTGTGCGTAACCCTTCGGACCGAAAAACTGCAACCGCTGAAGCCATTTCTCATGGGACCACTTTAGGTGCGTACGTCATTAGCTGGAACGTCACAGCCGGGCTACATTTAAAACGATGCTCTGCTGAACGCTCCAAAAAGGCCTGCGAAGAGATCAATACGCTCACGACCTGGGCAGCACCACGTGGCAGCAAATGCACACTCAGCTCAGCCAGCGGACCGAGCCTCGGGAGCCAGCGTCAACGACTAGATATCAACTGCGATGAATTAATGCGAAAATCAATTATACGCCTTGCCGCACACTCGCAGCAGCCGTGTCCGGGTCGGGCACTCGCTCCGTCCGGGTCCAATCCCATCGGCTGGCCCGCATTTCACTGGCGTAGTCCACTCCGGCGCGCGGCTAGCCCAAACCAGCGACATAACTCATTCCGATACAGGCGAGTTATTAAATCATCTCAAATACAATTATGTTCCAGTCGGACTCTCTTGCTCACCGGCAAACCGAGCCAACAAGTATCTGCGAATCCGGCGCAGGAATCCGTTGTGTCGAACGTGACCAAACGGGTCCGTATGGTTTGACGGACCCAGCGTTACCATCCGCTCCGGATAATTAGGGAAAAGTATTAAGGGAATGCATTTAGAATGGTTCTCGGTGAGGTTACATAGCCAAAATTAATACCCTATTGCCGTGACCGACCAGGCGCCTCCATGGAGGATTCCCGTGCGAGGGCTGTCCTGATCAAGGACGAGCCGGAAAGGAAATCGATACTTTGCATGATGCTGTAACAAAGAGCTTTACACCTTACGAACATTTTCTTCGATTTTCTTGGACACCCCAGACGTTTTCACTCACTTTCAGCAACCCTCTGCCAACATCTACACACCCCGAATAATATTTAAATTGAACGCTTTCAAATACTGTACTTTCATGTTCGAAACCCGGCATCGATCCATCACCGTACGACCAATATGGCTTAATCTTGTTCAAAATGTAAGCTTCGAGTGAGAGGAAGCAAAACTACACCTGCTAGCACTTACGGCACTACAGAGCTGCTCGGTCGGTTCGTGAAAGGTTTTTTCTGTAATAATTTTTTTTTTTTTGGGTAGCCGTCCAATTGGCAGGCTCAATTTCCACTATCTGTTTCCACCGGCGCTCTGGTGGCCCGGCTTGTACGAGGATTGATTAGATTTTCCCCCGCCATAAAGACCGTGTACGTCTTCCGCCATCGATCGCCATTCATTTTTGCGCTGGCCAACCCATCGCCGGCCCCGAATGTGTTGCAACAATGAACTAATCAAATATTGAACCGAAGATGGATCCGAGTGAAACGAGAGAAAAATCACCTGCCGAACCTCGCTGGGTTGCTTGGCCGCCAACCTGCCAAGACGAACCTGGTACCGGGAAGAAACATCGCAACAAAAACAACCTCCTCAGGACCAGGAGCAGGGCCAAAAAAAGGGGTGAAGGTTGAGCAATCATCGTTTGCCGAAGCAGGTGAGCAGCAAATAAATCACACATTCCCCGTGAAAGGCGGAATGTGCCAAAATACATCCCTCTTCGTCGTCGTCGTCGTCGTCGTCGTCGTCCTTCGCCGCGGCCTAATGGAAGTGGCGAGCGCAAACCCGTTCCCTGACAGGGTCTGGCCGTGCAAAGAGCCAACAGCGGACGGGGACGAAAATGAAGCAACCCATGCCAGGAGCGTATGCATTAGCCGAGATTGATGATTTCCATATTCCGAAGATCTATCAAACGGCTGCCGAAGCCGAAGAGCTTTATGTGCGGCGCATCGTTCCGCCACCGATCGGCCCATCGAAGCGAAGAGCATCATCTTCCGGGCAAAAGAATATATCCGGCAGCTTCCTCACTCGATTCGATCAGCCCGTTCCTTGCCGTAGTAGTTTACGAATTCCACATAGTTCCCGAATTGTGCCACCCCATTCCGGCTCGAATGCTAAACAGGGCCAAGCAACAGCCCGGAATGAAAGAGCGACAGAGCGAGAAAGAGAGAGAGAGAGAGGAAGAGCGGGCATCGACCGGTCCACTCGTCTCATCTTTTTCGGGCCAGCTCGAAGTGAATTAGTGGATTGTGGAATTCTATGCGCGCCATTGTAGGCAGGTCTCAACACCGGGGCCGGCAGATCCTTCGGCGGCCTTCTTCGCTTCGTTGCGAAACGGGATTCGGGACCCGCATTACCATAATCCGGCCACACACGAAGAACCAACACACATGGCCGTGTTGATCCCGACAGCATGATGCCGGTGAACATTATTTTCCCATCCCGCCCGTGTCTGAACCGTTATCGATGACGGCCCCATCGAGGACTGCGACCAAATTTTTCATCAACTCATTCAATTCATTTGCAATTCCTGCCCACGCTTTCACACGCCGCGCTCGGATGATGGATTCATCAATCGAATCACGCCGGGCCGACCGCAGGTCGATCGAGCGGTCCCGGGTATTTCCGGTGCACGATGATGTATCTCCACTGTAAGCATATTCACACACATTAGCCAACCGGCAACCGGGCGACACAATGGCATGCCGAGCGAAGTGGAACATAATTCAACCCATGGCCATGGTGTCACATCAATCGTAATCCAGCCAGGTCCGGCCTCGCAGTAAATGTTCGCTGTCGCTGCCGAAGTGCCAGCATACCGTCGATAAGCATACATTAAATGGAAATCTAATTTCACACCGACCAGAAACCTCTCTCTACTCCAGGAATGGTTCCCCGTCGCCATTCGCGTCGAACGGTCCCGTGTGAACCTTTTTTTTGTTATACTCCCAAAGTGTATCGGAGTGCTGGCGAGAAGTGGTTCGCTCTTCGATTGAATAAATTATTTTACAACCATCATTTGCAAAAAAAAACTTCATTCTAAAACAGCTAAATTATTGCATCGCTCACGTTGGCCAACTAACCGTTTATCAGCGTTCGGTACTTTCCTTTGAGAGATTTGATCAAGATTCGTAACCGAGACAGCCAATGACGGGGTCGCTGTTTTGCAATACTGCAAATACTGTCCCCGAGCTGGGTCACAATTTCATAACCCCTAAACGGATCACGGATCCATCTGGCAGGGACCCGAAAATGGTTCATTGTTGCAGCGACGAAATTCGTTCAGCTGGAAACGCACTTCCTGCCAGCCGGGCCACGGAAGTGCACCGTGAAAAAGGCTTGCATACGCTTCAGGCGCACCGAACGCATGGCCACGCTGCTGATGCCGCCCGGTGCACTATGGGAAACTGGTTTTAGGACGAATCTACAGAGGATCAGAAACTTGTTTGTTTTAACATTACATGCCTTTATGAATACTAAACGAGCCATTTTTCCAAATGTCTAGGCATTTCAACGCCCAAAGTTATGCAATCGGCATGGTAACTGTTTGCATGACTTTTTAATGGATGTTAATGGATCTTCAAATATTGAAATTCTGATAAAAATCTAATCTCTTATGATCGAAAAATACAAAGAAATAATTATTAGTTGATTTGTTGATTTGATTAGTTGATTAGACGTACCAAGCGTCCTAACATTTTATGCCTCATAAATGCCTTTTCTCACGCTATTTTCCATGTCAATTCAATCACTTATTCCAAAGTGAAACTCAAATAAAAGTTGAATAGTTTACCTATTTTAACACAATAATATAAAAATAAGATGGACGTGGTGACGTAGCGGTGAAGCTAGCAAAAATTAGTGTATGAAACTTGCTGAAAACATTCAAAATAAGTTAACTAAAACAATCCAAGCACATATGTCCAAGAAATGTGAATATTTAATTTCTTATATCAAAGAATGATGATCTTCTTTAGGATATACAATAAAGATACATTATCGTTTGAAGACCGTAAAAACGATCGTTTTGAAGTAGTCAACGAAAGTTGGCTCAAAAGAGCAATTTTTTCACTCTTTTGACTGTGACAGATCAATTCTCGGAATCTACGCAACGCAGAAAGCTATAAATTTGGATTGGTCCTAGCTAACTTATCTATTTTAAAGAAGTATAAGTGAAATCCTCCAATTTTGAAATGGATTTTGAAATCGCCTAATGTAGGCTTTTCCCCACAGTGCATCACCATCACTGGTATGCCACAGAAGAGTGCTGGCAATTTTGAAAACTGTTTCCTATCGTTACGAGCCTATTGCAACGGCTCTGAAACCATCGAAGGCCCTGTAAGCATACTGGCCGTGATTCTGCCATACTGGCGGAGATCATCACCAACGGACCATCTAAAACAGGACAATATGGCACGTTATGATAGGTCGCAATCGTGTGAGAAAAAAAGGTTAATACTCTCATCATACAATGTAATCGACCATAGGTTGTTACGTTCGCTGGTTATCGGAACTAGACTACGCTTCTTTTATTCGAACATAGCAATACGGCAGGCCATTGTAATAACTTTCTGTGACGATGTGGGTTACATGGAGCGTATTTTGTTAGCTTGTAACGAATGCATATGGCGCAGTATGAAAAATTAATCAATAATTTTCACGCAAACGATGACTTTCAATTCACATCCTTTCTTATTTCAAACGTAGCTTTGGTTGCTCCTGGTTGATTCTGGCGTTGTTTAAAAATAGCCCTTTTCACATAAAATATAATTTAGTGTTATGTTCAATTTGAGTTAAGAAAAAGTATCAATTTGTTTAAAATTAGGAGCACACAAAGAATTCAACTCCACATTGGGCTATCTCCATTCTCATTACCTCTAATTTCAACCTCGCTGTTTCCTTCCACGTTCCACGCAATGCTGTCCGAAAAACAGTTATGTGTGACACAATGGTTCGCTTGAGACCGAAAAACGTACAAACTCCCCTTTTGATGTTCGTCAATTGTGGAACCGTCCTCAGGAGCGACGATTATTCATTCCGCTAGCGCATCCATTGATTCACACCAGTGACTGTTGGATGAGTTGCTCGCTGAACGGATGCCCAACAACATCCTCGCCCGAAAACGACCATGAAACGGCCATGAAACGGGACCAAAATCGTAAATCGATACTCATAAAATGGCGACCAGCTATAATCATGATAATCACTTAACGGCCATGCATTATTTCTAGTGGTTATATTCGGACGAACGAAAATTGCACACCGCTTGATGCGTCGAAGCTGGCAACAAAAATTACCGACGCCAGCCGCATAAATTCGATGCGAAATTCGACCCACTTGCGCCTCCACGTGAGCCAGTGATGACGCAAAATTTTGTACCTATTTGTTTAAAGCACGATTTATTTTTCCGTATTTCGTAGGAAAACTAATTTTATTGCAAAAGTTTTCCGAACGCACGCAACATTCAGCCGCGCGCTGAACAAAGCCAAGTCTCCGTTTCGGGCGAACAACAAGCAACTATTGTTACCGAAACGGGAGCCTCTTGCAAAGCTGACCGTTTCTTGAAAGGACAAGCGACGTTAACAGCCGAAAATGTTTTTATAATTGGTCGCGCAATCATCACCCGGTTCCAGGGGCCCGGCCACGCAGAAGAGCGTGAAAAAAATTCCCAATCAGGTTAAAGCGTCCCATTAAAATGGCAACGGTGTGGCTCAATTACCGCCGTTCGCTTTGCGCTGTCAACCGCACACGCAGCAGCCACCACCGACGCGCAGAGATGGTCCATAATTTAGCGGCGAACATGGTCCCTTGATAAGGCATCAGGCTCGGGGCGATGCCTGATCCCGCCAAGCCAAGATGATGATATCGGGCAGCCCACCATCCGGTCGGTTGGTCGTTTGTGTGGACGATTTACTTAAATAATCGCGCTCGCGCCACACGGCCGCAGGACCTCCGGGAGCCGGGCCGCAGGAGTGTTGCGAGTGGAAGAAGCAAAAATAAGCAGATTTCCAGCGGCACCGCGACGGGGGAAACACATTGCGCGATGGCATAAAACGATTAAATCGAGCATCTCGTTTGGCAGCTTTTCGGTTCGCGATAGCGCCATCAGCGAGTCTAAATTTTTGCAACCCACCCGAAACATGGCCGAAACCCGCCCAACCGCCCAATGTTTGCTTTTCTAAACGCTTCACCGATCTTGACGGAGTCGGCTCTGTCCATTTGTTGTTTCTCGTTTTCTATTTTCATTCGCCCGTGCCCGGTGTTTCCTTCCAGAAACGCCGCAAGGCATAGGCTCCTGCCCAGAAAACGACGACGACGGGGCCACTCTTTAGGCTTGCGATTTGTCAGCGACGCACGGCAGCAGCAGGAGCAGCACCATGAGCTTGGCAGGCATGAGTGGTTATTCCTAATTATTTCCTACCTGCGAGGTATGTTTCCATTTCCGTGCCCACCGTGCTGTGCCGGGCCGCTCCTCTGAGTCATTTGTCGACCGTCGAAGTTGCTTCGAAGGAAGTGTGTCCCTGCTGCACTGCTCCGTGCTCCGTGACAACAGCAACAGGACTTGAAGGGAAAAAAATCCCTCCACCGAAGCCTTAACAGTCGACGACAAGCGGTAGCTTCCTTTGCGCTTCGCTCCTTGAGGAAGGAAGAGAAAAAAAGAACAGAAGAGTCGTTGTCGCTCCCGACGTCGACGGCGGCGGGTGTCATTAGCAGAACACGACGGCCACACTCACCCATCGTCGGCGGTTTATGTGATAAGCTCTTATTCTGCCGGCGCGATTCAGGCTCCATTTATTCCGCCAACATAAACACCGCCGATAACGGCGGGCACGATATTTACGGGTCGGCCGGTTCTTTTTTAGCCACACGCACGCAAATTGGTGGCGAAGTGATGAAAAGAACGCTAACGGCGTGGCGCTAACGAGGGAACGTCCGTGGAGGTGATCAGCGGGGAGCGAAGCCAGGGAGCGGACAGGCATGGAAAAAGCATTCCTAACTGCCGCTGCTATCGCCCCGATGCCATTCGCATCGAAAGCTTGTCTTTTCTTATTTTTATTCTCGCCTTGGAAATATTTTAATATTTATGAGCGACAATTGCTAACTCATAGCTGGCCTTCATAAGGCTACTTCACAAGCTAAGCGCACGTTAGAGTCCGGAGCTAAAGACTGAGTATTCCGTTTTTGATTGCCATAGTGGTGGTCAACTAAATTTTGAGCTTCTTAGATTTTTCTCATTATTAAAACGAATGTAGATTGCAGGTTAATGACATTATTTGCCGTCGCAGAACACAAACCTAAGTTGCATGTACCAAACAATAGTTAGATTCCTGAGCGAAGGTTCTGTGTTTGATCCTGCTCGGGAGCAGTTTTTCCGAGTTTATCATTGACTGCTAGTGTAAGGCGCGTAACTTGCGCTCCCCAAATCTTTCTTTGACCATTTTTTATATGTTTCTTACAAGGTCGATTTGATAAACTTTCGGTGTGAATAAAGATAGAACAGCTTTCTTGCTGATTTATTTATCTTTTTTAAAACATAGTCACATTATAAGTCTACACACTTCTCCCAGCGATGCTTCCATTTCGGTGTTCAACAATTCATCATTGTACCTTAATTTGAGGAAAATGTCCGTCTTCTGAGCGAAAGTTTTGGTTGAGGGAACAAAGGTATGTCCCTTGGGGCTAAGTCTGGTGAATATTTAAAGTGGATAGCCAAGCAATTCATACCCTTAATTCGCGGCTTTTCGCCATGACACCATTTGTCGCCATTTAGATTCAGCTGCTCAAAATGAACGCAATATATTTTTTTTATTCTTAGAGGAATGGACTGTTTATTACACAGTGTATTTGTAGAACGTATTTTATTTTGTAATATATTTGTTTATTGTTTGTAGCATAAATACTTGAAATCGTAACTATAACTTTACATCTCTTACTCTAATTCTGATTCTCGCGATAAATATTTATAGGCCAACCTTTGAACTGACTCAGAACCGATAATTAATCCGATCACAACCAACTACAGACATCTGATTCATCTTCGTGAATAGTGCCAACATTTAGTTGACGACCCTTGATTATTAATTTCGTTATTTTTTCGTTGGAAATACTTTTATGAGACCACAACATACAAAAGAAATATAAAAGAAATTGCAAACAATTGCCCTCTTTCCACAACCGCCACTATTGTAACTATTGCCACTCGCGTACGTCACCAGTACGCAGGACAATTTCACTCACGCAATGTCGGCTCTGCTCGCCATGAAAGCTGCTAATGGTTCCCGTGCCCGTATCTGATCCGTTTATCCTGATTACGTTGAGGTTATTATCTGATAAAACAACTAATCGAGCATCGTTTCGTGCCATTTCACCGTTCACTCCTTGGCGCACGTCCCCTGCAAAGAGTCCCTCCACTCGAGGCCGACAAAATGGCCGGTACTGGGCTAAATGGATCGAACTAAATTAAAAATATGTAAATTGAAACCAGCCTATCTCTATTCCGGTACACCCGTTGCGGCCAACCCTCACCGGGCACGCGTCATCATCGGGTGAACATTAAAAGTCCAATGCTACCCAACTCCGGGGCCGGAAACGCCCCCGGCCACCGGGAGGAAATAACAAAAAGTCAACCACCCAGGTCACCGTGGCGATAAACCATATTTTCATTATCTTTCACAGCGCTGTTATCAATCTACTTTTCACTTCGCTAACCAACATCACCAGGGCGACAGCGACCCGGTCACAACCCTCGTCGATAGTTCCGGTTTTTTTTTCTACCCCGGTACTCCGGGGGTCTCCGAAGCCGGGCGATAAGGACTCACGAGGACCACCGAGAGACCGGAACGGAGTGGTTTAGTTTAGCCACTCGTTTAATGTGGTTCAACACTTCACCTCGATCATCCGTGTCGGTTGGCAGTGTTTTGGGATCCCGCACCGGACGCCATCACTTCCGCCGATTCCGGTTAACGCTGTCCCTTCCCCAACCCGGGTCGCCACGTCGGTCGATTGGGGGGAACAGAAAGGAAATGAATATTTCATAAATCGTTCAACCAGCGTCCGATCCCGCCAGGAAATGGCACGGCGACCGGGTGTTACCACACGAGCACCCACAAACACATCCGGCGGGACATGGTTCCCACTCCGCCTCCGCCAGATTTTCCCACCCCGTATCAAGTGCTGGGGGTAAGTTTTCGGAGCGGAGTGCGGCTCAAGAAGCCGTGCGTCGTTGCCCGTTTTTTCTGGGCTCTGTGAGGCATTCCCCATATCGAGATGGAGAGTATTGTTTTATCAAATAATTAATCTGTGTGTTTTTCGGAGATTTTATTACCCTCACCGATGGGTTGTCGTGATAGGGAATGCCCGGTGGAAACATAAACTGGAAGTGAACGCGGAGAAAGACGTGCACAATGCCTAGTCCGCCTGGCGGTGGACCGTTAGACCCTTAGGGTCAAGTTTCAGGAAGAATCGGTAGAATTTGGGGAAAAATTCTGTGGTTTTCCCGCAGAGCCGATCTGGCGATAGAGTAATTGAGAGTCGTCGCAATCAGCGGCAAAGGATACCTAGGCCTCTGTTGTGGCGGGCCTTAAATTTGGGCAAGCCAACCAGCACTGACGATCGTAGCTACACCGCAAGTTACTGCAGACTTCCGTCACTTCAATAGACCCGGCCCCGTGGTAGTGCGTAGTGGTTCACTTTGGGCGCAATTATGTCGCTGCAACCTTTCCCGAAGTGACCGCCGTTCTGCACGGTAAGTTTTTGGAGATTTCGGACCGGTAATGAGATTCCGGAAGTATGGATCGGCTCACTACCACGAGCCGCTGTGGCTGTGGTTACGAGATTTACGAGTGCCTGGAGCAATAAACAGTTTTATTGGCCTTTGGATTGGGTTTTGCCGTTTGGGCTCCTGAGCTTTCTTGCTTGCCAGACGCCATCCATCGCCGCCGCCGCCCGGAGGCACCCAAAGGCCGGCGACGAACGGAAGGACATGTTTATGCGAATGGGAGGAAGATTAATTGTGGTTTTAATTTTCTATGGTAATGCCGAAATCACGCACCGAATGGTTCCCCACAAATGCATCGATTCGATCCATGCTTTGGCGCTTGGCACACCTGGTTTGTTTGTTTTCCATCGAAACACTGACCTTACCACACCATACGGGGCAAATCAACTTTAACGCAAAAAATTGTGAAAAGGAAAGAAACCTTTTTTTAAGTAAACTCAAACAGCTAGTTTTGAATGTGAACCATGCTTCGCTCTTCGTTTGATTGTTAAATAGGAAATAAAAGGAGCCCAAACAATTTTGTAAAAATACAACTTCTTCGAATACAATACAAAAAAGAAATACGTCTGAATAAAATATCTCTTACTATCCCCCCTATTATGAAACTCGAACGGTCATTTGAGTTCATTTTGCTGTAGCTTTCTCTATCTGCCTTCTCTCTTGTTGTATTCTGCTTTCTCTCTTACTGTGTTCACTCGAACGATCGAGTTCTCGATTCGAATTTCATAATAGGGCGGTATGTCTCGAATTCTAACATGCCAAACCAGCATTTTATCTTCCAAAGTCTTCTGCAGAACAGTTAAACAACGACTAAATAATTAAAATCGATGCATCAATCCATCGTACTCTAAAACTTCCCTGGCCATTTGGTGTTCCATTCTTCGATAAGTATTGCAATGAAATAGTCTTTAACCATTAGAAAAAGATACGAGGTCAGGCTGATAGGTGATGCACATGCTTATAGAGGAAGAATCGATACAAATATATATTAAGATTGAGTAAAATACAAATTCTAGTACAAATCCTTTAGAATATTGTCTTTACTTGTCTAGCATTGACAGATTTTTCAAATTTTCCTCGAACTTTGGTGCGGTATTGGTTTCAACTTCAAGTTTCTCAGAGTCACTTTGAATCAAATCTTCGAGCCGTTTTCGATGGTTATCATCTGAGGAACTGGTCGACCGCTGTGTGTTTTATCGACAATTAAGGCAATTTCAGGTTAGCAATCACGAAATATCTATCCACTCATCCACCAATTCACGGAAAACCTATCAACAAAATCGTTACAATAGCCGGTAAACGACGATGAATCTCACTCGGGTTCGCTTTCTCAGCAGGATAAAAATCTCGTTGTTAAATCCGTGTTGACATAGCGCCAGAACACGATTCCATACTTTCATACTCTTGATACTTGAGCGAAACTCAAAATGAGCCCTTCTCTGTCGATCATCAATTTAACAAATTTAACCTATTTTGAAGCACACATTTTGATTCAAATTTTAAAAAGGGACAGGAACCACTTGCTTAATTTGTATCATTCCGGTAGACCTCATTATCCGCTCTGGGTCCACTGGCGCACGTCGAGCGGCGTTGGGAAACTCGCGCAAACATCAACATGCCGTAAATTATGTTTTAAATCAGCGTTTTTAAAGACCCGACTTCCGGTGCTCAGATTGGGTCGGTTGTTTTTTTTTAATATTTCCTCTTGCGCTTCGTTTCGATTGGAACGTTGCCAACTGTTAAATACTCCCATCGGACTCCCGGGGCTCCCGGTAGCTCAACAGATTATTTTCCGCCACGATTCACCGCTGCACGATAAATCATACCGTGCCGGGGAGCAACCTGCGTTCAGTAGCGAAAGTAGGCACATGCAACATAAACGACAGTTATGCTCCGGCCGCCCTGTCGACACATAATCAGACAGGTAACATAGACCACACAGCATAGAGGGGGGAAAACTGACGGAGAGCGAGAAAAAGAGAAGGCAAGAGATAATGTGGGAATCGTCCATAAATTATTTGGGTAAAAGCAAAAACGCTCCGACAAAGTGAGATGAATATAAAACACGCGCCACGCGAGTACGCTCTTGAGCGAATACTCCAAATATGCACCATTTTGAGGTCAAACAAATGCACCGTCGATTTGAGGGCCGTTTCGAGGAGCCCCAACTTTCCCAATAATCCCTGCCACCCTGAACCCAAGTGGAACCCGCCAAGGGTTCCGGGTGGTCCGGATGGGCGGGCCGTGTTGAACATAAATTCAATTAAGTACATGTGTAATTAATTGCTAATTGAAATAAAATTTAATTTTCAGGTTCATTGCGGTTTTGCATAAATCAAGACGGGCATTAAAATAAAAACATCAACGTAAAGCGAAATGCTCAATTTTTTCTGTTTTCTTTTATGGGCCGTGCGTGCTTTTTGCCTTCACATGCGTGCAACGACGACGGAGAAATAGATTCCCCACGCGGTCGAAAGCTTCCTTGCCTCGCGTTCTATGTTTGGTTCTACTTTATTTTGTGCCGCGACCGGGCCCTTTAAACGTGGACCAAATTAGTGCACCACCTCCATCTGGGGATGGCTGGGGATGCCGCGTAACTATGCTAATGAGGCCGCCAGATGGGCGCATTCCGATGGGTGACATTTTCCAACACATTCCGCCGTTTATTCCGCCCGATGGAGCGATAGTTCGTTATCAACGTCCCGAGTGTTTCCGCAGCTGTCATTTGTGGTCGACGCCGCTTCCGTCCACCGGTGGGCAACTTTCAGAAGCTGTCTTTTCTTGTAAGCATGAAAACTATATCATCAGTTCTTTCCAACAAGTAATTATTGAAAGGTGATTGACGCTTGACAAAGTTTGGATATTATTTACGACACATATAGAAACGTTACAAATTGTTAAGCAATTGAGGGTTTAAAATAAATTTTGCACTACATTAGAGTTCATAGTATTCCAGCTAAGCTTTGGAATATACAGGGTGTTCCATGATGATCCATACTATTTAAATGTAAAATAGTTCCACTATTTGTCAGTCGATTTTGACAAATGAACAATATTTATTCGGGGTTATAGAACGAACAACGAACGAACGAACGAACTCCGGGCACAACCAGTTCACTTCCTCGACCTCTGCGACACCAGTTTGACACGTTCCACAAAATGCACACGAACACCTTCCGATTCTCCTCGAGACCACTTTCGACGACGTTACTGTGACCCACACAGTACACTCCGCTTGACTTCCGGATCGGCTTGGCCAAGTTGGCCTGTGCAGGAATTTAGAGTAAACATTAAAATTTAAGCACATTCCCGACGGTAAACATTTGCACGACCCGGCGCACGGCGTCGTCGTCGTCTGGGCAAAAGTGCAGCTGGACGTCTTCTTTATCGTGGCCTCCACACCACGAGCCAGCTTGTGTGCGCGCGGCCAGGTTATGTATGCAAAGGCGACTCCTTCGAGAAGCATCAATCATCTTTCGTCATAAAAATTTCACATCTAAAACACACTTCGCGCCGAGACAGGCGGACGGGCCTTGTAACGGGATGGCAGGCTCCATCGAAGTCCCACTCAACACCTCGGCCCAAGCCGATGTAATGGAAGACGAGTGTTTCATCGAAAGTGTCACCGATAGCGGTTCGCCCCATGCCCGAGCATTGTACATTCATGACCGTCGACGACGCCACTAAGCTTACCACCGGAATGACTTCATTGCGACGAAGGATGAAGCCGTCACCGACCCACCGGATGTTGGCCCGGCGAAAAATGGCTGCCAACGCTGGCTGGCTGGTTCTGGCTCGGGTTCGGGCTAGTAGTTTCGCCCTCACACATCCGCTCACGGCACACTGCCGACGACGACGGCGACGACGATAAATGACCCTTTTTATTGAGCTTGAAATTTACTTGTCAAAATTCATAACAACCTCAGGAAAATTAGGGACGTGCATGTGTGTGTGTGGGATCCGGCGAAAAGACCGCAAGGTCTGGCAGCTTGACAGTGCGCCCGAATCCTGTGCCGATAAGCGCATCATGTGGAGCCGTTTCCTGGGCGGACAAACGAAACTTGCGCACTTCTTCAGAACCGGGAATTCGTGGGTTTTCGGTTCGCAAGTCGCAAGGCGATGCGGATCCGGTAATTCCGGTACGAAAATGAGAGCACCATCAACCGGTCGAAGCATATTTTTCCAATTAGTGCAAACTTTTGCATCACCATCGCCCGGCGACTCCGGGATCCGGGTGGCCCTTTCTTCGTGTTCCCGGTTCTGGACGGTCCCAGACTTTTACCCATTCGCTACGCCACGTCCCGTGAGAAGGGGTTCGGTGGGTTGGAGCTTTTGAAGTGGCCCGTAATTTATGAACAAATTTTTTTCAATTTGTTCCACATCAATGACGCAATGGCTCGGAAGCGCAATCGCCGAAGGTTACGAAAGTTTGCGGCGGAAATCTCTTCAAATCCGCCCGTAAGGATGCGGCTTCGTCTTCATTATTTCTTCACTTCTTTTTTTGTTTGGACCGGATGCTGCTCCGTTCCGTTCGTCGGGCCCGGCACCATTCAAGCGAAGACAGATTTTGGGGCCATTGCTTCTGGCGATTCATTACGCCAGCTCGGGGCCAGCTAGTCCGGGGGCGGCGGCGGCGGCGGCGACGACTGCTGCATCCTTCGACCAGCGCGACTCGTTAAGACACGGATTCGGTGGCTGCAAGTGAGCGTGCGGCGCGGAGGTAGCGCGGAGGTTATTAAATATGCCACCATGTCCAACGTCTTGGCGGAGAACAAAGGAAGAAAAAATTCCACTCCAGTGGGTTCCCCATTTTATGCTTCGTGCACCCCCCTGAAAAGCACGAAAAAACACGAATGAGACGGAAACGTTGTGGCCCAACGGCCGAGCTCAAATGTCGTAAATCTTATTCAGCGCAACTTTTGCGAATGGAAATGAATACTAAGTTTCCGGGACTCCCGCACCGGAAGCCTTGGCTTTCGCCTCCGAACGAGAGAGCGGACCGTCCGCAGCATGACGTCCCATTGTTTGGTGTGGTGACGATTTTGGGTCTACGCTTGGGATCTTGCAAATCCCATATTCGGCATCGCTCAGGCCTCTACCGGGCTCGCTCAGGCCTCTGAACATCGAAACGGCACCGAACGGTGCGATGCTTCCGCAGTCGACAGGAATTGATTTGTCAATGGAACAATAGATCATGATTCATTAGCCCAAGCTTAGAAGGGAACAAAAAGATTGTGGGGGGTACACTAAGGAAGCGCCTCAATTACCTCGTCGGTAATTGATGTAGATTTTGAGCAAATTGAGAAAAATGATTTGAAAAATGGTTCCTCGAAACAAGGGAACAACATTTCAAGTGTGATTTCAAAACTTAATAGAATAAATCAAACAAAAAATAGTAAAAGTTATTGCAAAAGAGGAATCCGAGAGAACATTGGAACCTCTATAAATCGGTTCGGAAGAAAAACTGTTGGTACAGGATAAGCAAATTAGGGTGCATTTTTTCATTTTGTTATAAAAAAACGGGTGAATATTTTTCGATGGTTGAACTTTTATTTGATAGGTTGATTGTTAACATTTATGTACAAAATACAATTTTAGTTCCAGAAAATTGGAAAGCCAATCGTGGTGAACATTTGACCAAAATTGTTTTCCATAAAACCATGTTAAGAATCAACCTTTCAAATAAAAGTTCAACCATCGAAAAATATTCACCCTTTTTTTATAACCAAATGAAAAAATGGCACGCTCAACCTGTAATATTTAGTCAAATGGAAATCTCGCGAGTTGAAGTAATTTATAATGCAGATAAATTTTGAAGCAAAAAAAAGCACTCAATAGTTTACTAATTGAGTTTTGTGCTCAACTTGCAAGCACTTTGTCAAACAAGAGATCTCAACAAAACAATAAACATTTTGGCATTAAACTTTCAATCACGCAATGCAGTGAATTCCCGTTTCAACATCGCATTTAGAGGCAAGAAAATTAAGCAAATGCACTTCCTGTCATTCGCTACAGATGGTAAGAAAACAGACAATAAAACCGGATGTACGTTACTTTCCCGCAGAGAAAACACCATCGAAGTTAAGGAGCCATTCAGAGTAGAAACCAGAGTCAGGCCCGAAACTTTGCACTCGGCCGTCGGTCGAAGACGAAAACCGGAAGCAATTGCCAATCTTCAACTGCCAGACCACGTATAGCAATTCTCCGAACGTTCCGAAATCACTTTCCCGAGCAAAGCTTTCTGTGGTTCCGGTTTCTCCGTGGACGATGCGGCCCGGGCCCGAGATTCTGTTTATCTATATTGAAAGCAAACATGGCTATTCCATTAATCTCCAACAGACCGCTATCAATTATATGATAAATTATTCATAAACAATGAAAAGCATGCAAAGAACGCCGTCGTCACACACACACCCACACAGTCGGGATCTGACAGGCGATCTGGCAGAGTTGCCGGCAAATAAAAAGCGATGTCTTTTCCAGTTTTCCGTACGACGTCATTGCCGAGTCCGCGTGTGATTCCCTCGGCGCAGGGTTCAACCGTACGCCGACGCCGCCGCCGCCGCAGGGCTCAAGATAATGAGCCCGATTTGTAAACTCGGAGGAACGCTCGAAGGAGTCTCAACGGCGCCTTCATCGTTTCGGTCGTTGTTTCCCCGGGGTGGGCAAGGTGTTTGCCATGGAAATGGGATGAATACAAATAGACGTTGCGGTGTGTGGAATGTCTAAAAGAAGGACGAAAAAAAAAATCAACTGACCGGCGACCGTCAGTCATGCCCGGTCGGTACGCGGCGGCAGCTTAAAGTGAGACACAGATTTTATTTCATTTGCTTCTCCGCGACCGAATCAAACCACTCGGCCAAGCCGCCAAGCCGATATGGTTTTATTTCAGCGAATAAAATTCATTACCGAGTGAGCCGTTTGAGTGGAATGTACCGAAAAGGCGACATAAAAAATTCAACCACCTTTGGCGAATGCGATATTTTTGGCGCACTTCAAGAACAGTCCAAGATGGGCCGAGCTGCTTGCGGTCCTTAGTGCGACCCTTTTTTTCTTATTCACACTACTGGCCTGGCCTGGCTTCTTTGGCTGCGTGGCTGAAAAAAAGAGGAACGAATCGTTGCGTGAGTGCTCAACTTTTATCGACCTTTGAAATTATTATGAAAAGCCCCTTCAAATGGTCTATCGTTCATACGAAATGGCTCTGCGAAATTGACCGAATCGGTCCATAAGCGGTTGAAATTACTTTTTGCCTTATACCACGTATTAGTTCAATGGATGCTCCAAGATCCGCATGCGTCTGTTGCCTGTTTGGCTTACTTTTAGTATGCAATTTTATTTTTTCAGTACACGAAGGTTAAATGTGAAACTAATTTATGGAACCACAAGAGTATAGTTTGCTTGTTCTTTTTTCCTTTCTTCGAAGGTTTCGATAGAAAAGAGAAAAAAGGCCAACATCGAAATGAATAACTGCGCTTGAATCCTTTGAATCTACAAAGTCCACACATGCCCTTGGTGAGAGAATCTTTTATATTTTCAAATTCAGGCCAAAAACTGCAAGAATTATTTACACAGTTTTCAATTAATTGCTCCTTCAGAGCACCGCAACGCTGCAGTGCAACGACGGAACCAAAAGTATCATTAATCCTTTCTTTGGAGCCCCAGCTATTTCCAACGGGCGACGGCAGAAACCTTCGCAAAAAGTCGCCTCTTTGCCGGTGCCGAACGTTTCGTGATAAATGGTTTGTAATAAACAAGTAAATGATATCGGTTTCCAAGATGTCACTTCATTCCCACCTCATTCGCTGCCCTCCGGTGTTCCGACGATGGTCGTCCAAAGGGCCAAGAACTGTTGCAGCTCTGCATCGCCATCAGGGTCCGTATCAAAAACCTTCCTCTTCTGCTGGTGAGAGTGATTGCAGAATGTGAAAGTGAGTGACAATTTCGAAGAAATCCTTCTGAATCGTCCCACGGACACTTTTCCTTTTCGTATTATTCGATTTTTTCCTACTCCATGACCTTCCCGTACGGCGTGGCAAGAGACAGCACAAAATTGTGCTGTATTTGCGCTACCCACAATGGCAGTCATTTAGAAACCGCTTTCGCCCACACTTCAACCAGCACAAACACAACCCTTACGCCCTCCTTGACGGCTGCGAAACGCACCGCAGCGCTTAGAACTCGGTTTGCGTGAAGATAATTAATTATTATGACGAGAGATTACACTTGTAATGAGTTTTGGCCTTTTTTCCAGAGTTCTCCGGCTTTCTCCGGTGTGTCCCAGCTGTCAACTGGCATCCGGCGAATCCGGAAGGACGACATCGGTATACACAAAACGGCCAACTTTTGATGGTAATATGCTTGTTTTGTGGTTTCCTATCCTATCTCGGAGCAGACATCATGGGGCGACCTGGGCGACCATCTCGGTAGGTACCTTTTGCGAAAGAACCGTCAGAACCGAAAGCTTCTTCTTCGGTTCAGCTACCGCGTACTAGAAGTCAACCGTTCGTCAACCTTTGTGTTGTTGGGGCAATCTTCAGGTCTGCACCGTAAGTCTCGAGGGTCCATTGTTTCCGGTGACACCTAATGAAGAGCAATTTCATAACGCACAATGCGAAAACGGTGCGGTCTCCATTACCATCTCACTTCGGCAGCCATCAGCGTGAAAATCCTTCCAGAATAGGCTCTGGTTGGCACCTTCGAAAAAGGAACGACCACTTCCGGTGAATTTTAACGGACATTCTCCCTTCTATGGCTTGAAACACATCAGTCAAGATTACGCGTTAATGCTCGGTTGGCTCGTAAACCGTTCAATTACGAAGGTATTTCTTCGGGTCAATTGTTATTCAACTCTTTCTTCTCTACTCAATGTGCCATTATACTCAGACCACCAACCGTATCGTATAGCATCGCAAACATAAGCTCGCGATCCCGATGAAAAATGTCATCAGCCTGAACTTCCACGACCGTCAACCAGAGGCGGAATTAATAGCAGTTTTGATCAAAGTTTCAAATTGGATTTTACTTCCCAAACCATACGCCCAGCACGCGAACTAGTATTCGAGGTGCAATACATCCGTTTACCAGCAAACAATGGCCACCAACTACACCACTGGACCTTGGCGGTAGTAAAATGTCAAAAAATGAATCATCACGAAACCCGCCGGACCGCCCAGGAGCATCCATACAGGCAATGGAAGCCGTTTCTAACTTGCTGCCCCAAAATCAACGGAACTTCTACATTGGCTAGAAGTCTAGAGATCCATTGGAGAACAGTTTCCGTGATGTGACCAACTACAGGTCTACAGGAACCGAGCTCTGGTCTAGTTGCTGGTCTTCCGGGGACATTTGGCCGGCAAGGTGTTGCGGAGACAAACAGAGAAAACACTGCCATTAAATAATGCTCATTCGGAGGAGTGCTCCTCGGAGGAAATCATAAATTACCTTTTATCAAGTGCGTCCAGACGCCCTGGGCCCCCCGGCCAGGTCGGTGTTTGGCTAGCGGGAAAACCGCAATTTTCCGGCTGAAACACCCTTACTTCCGAGTCGACTAACCAAACTTCTACCGAAACGAGGCGAAGCTGTTTGAGGTTTCGTTTATGCAAACGCGTTCCGGTTTGCGGGACGTTCGATGCTAAAAAATGGGATATTGACTGAGTGCGGCCAAGCAAGTGTACGGACGGACGGGGCGCGACGTTCAATTAATGCTCGGTTTGAAGTCAACACGGCTTAGTCGCACACACCGCTGCTCCTGCTGATGAAAGCGACCCAAAAATAAAAGCCAACTTTATGTTCAACCATTTGACTCCTGTTGGTACGAAGTGAAGCGTCACTCAAATGAGTTTTTTTTCTTGAATCTTTGTTCCGGTTCTTGTTCCGGCTCCCTAAAATCCGACTCAACTTCACCATGCACCGAGCACGGACTTTTGCATGTCTTCACCCGTTTTGGGTGGTGGTCACCGAGCAGTGAAACTTCTCCACTAAAGCAATGCCTGGTTTTATGGATGTGACGCTCCAGGAGTAGATATTTGACCAGTAGAACCACAACAGCAATTAGTTGCACCAAACAGAGTGTCGTTTCCTGGGATAAGGACCCGTAGAGCTGGCCGATTTGAAGAGTGGCTTGCAGGGGCTTTATTTCATTGTAACACACCAAAAATATACACTTCCACGTTTCCGGTCGCCCATCACTTCGGCATCAAATCGAGTGAATCCGCAATGTCGCCCTTCCGGCTGTGACCGCAGGCTGCCACCAGCAGATGGATGGCCGCTTCCACCGTCCGACGCACGTCTTCCTGCGTTCCGATGGCGGGGTTCACCTCCACCAGGTCGACCGCGGCCAACCGCCCCGTGGCGTACGCCTCCTCCATGATGTAGATACCCTCGCGGAGCGTAAGTCCTCCGCGGACACTCGTACCGGTGCTGGGAGCTTCCAGCACGTCCAGCGAGTCGATATCGTAGCTGACGTGCAGACTTCGACTCCCGTCGGGATCGATCCGTTCCAGGGCCATCCGCATCACTTCCCGGATTCCGTACCGCTCCACTTCCCTCATCCCGAACGCGTTGATGCCGAACTTCTCGATGATGGCCCGCTCGTACGGATCCACCGACCGTAGCCCGATGTACGCGAGGTTCTTGATCGAGATGATCGGCTCCTGCCAGTCCATGCCGGGGATGTACGGCCAGTAGTCACACAGCTCCTTGGCCAGCAGTGCCACCGGCATCCCGTGAATGTTGCCCGACGGCGAAGTTGAGTTCGTGTTCAGGTCGGCGTGCGCGTCCACCCAGATAACGGCCACCTCCTTGCTGTGGTGCAGATGGCCGTCGATCGACCCGATCGCAATTGCGTGATCGCCACCGAGCGTAATGCACAGCCGATCGTCGTCCAGCACTTCCGTCACCTGGTGCGACAGGATGCGATTGCAGCTGGCCACATGCTCCAGCTTCTTCATGTTTTCCACCTTGCGCCCCTTAAAGTTGAGCGCCTGATAATGAACGTCACCGTAGTCCTTGATGTCCAGCGTGTGCGATATCTCCTGGATGTGGTCGACCAACCCGGCCTCGCGGATCGCTTTCGGCCCGAGGCCGACGCCCTTCTTGCGTTGACCCTTATCGAACGGTACACCGATGATACCGATCCGCTCGTAGTTGATCCTTTTCCCCTTCGTATCCGCCGATGACAGCTCTCTGACGGAAGCCCCACCCAGCACTGTCTGTCGCCGGCCAACGGTGGCCGTGTGCCGCACTAACTGCGCTATCCGTGGAAGCATTTTTCGGAACTTCTACGATTAAACTTCGGACGAGTTAACGCACCGACTATCTCGAGTAGACTGCGCGCCGATCGGCTCGACTTTTGGCAGCCAGTGAGCCAAGCGCCGGACCAACCGTGGACCTTCTAATCGCTCCCTCTTTGCGCGCGTTCATCCGTTGGTCCTGATAACCTTGCCCTTGGCCGGCACAATCACACGGCCCAACGGCTTATCGGTAGCGTGGTGCGCTGTAACGTTCACTTTCACTGGCGTACGAGGACAGATGTCCGACGGACTACACACAATAACACGAATAACGGCTGGAGACTGTGGACAAAACAACTACCTCGCCTGGCACTCGAAAGAGTTTCAGGTAGTGGAGGAGAATAAACATGCATACCTTTGTCGTTTCAGGATTAGAGATGATGCGATGAGTAACCGGTTTCTGTACCCTGTCCCGGTGGCAACTAATCACGTTAGTTCGGAGGTAAATCGTTCGCGCCAGTACAGGTAGTTTGTTTGCTAAACCGAATTTCTCGAATTTTCAAACGTCAGCCAGATAATTTGTCGACCTATGATCGTGTCCTACTTTGTTTTGTGTGCCTATACTGCATAGACTTTGATTCCTTGGCTACCCCAACAACGAGACCAACTGCGCGGCTACTTTGTTACATAATTGATGATTGTTTCTTTTTTATTATTCGTACAGCAGAGTGTATTGCATAATTACATTAAAATTGACATAGCAATAGAAGATATTAATTTCGACCACAAAATCAACATCGACGATTCTTTTTCTTTTTTTTGTGACCTTTGAAAAGAGCTTTAAAACGTACAGGATGCCTCATCACAACACATCCAATTGAAATGTTGAATAATTCCAACATTTTTCAGTCGATTTTAAAAATCAACTAGATTCTGAAACGTTAGTCTGTGCCGTTTAAATTTACGCTAAAAAATGGACCTAAAATTGTAGCGTTGTATATTGAAAATAATCGATCAACTGTGAAAACTGTGCGTACTTATTGCAGCCGAATTTCTTATACCTTTTTTCTAATTATTTATTTATTTATATTTATATTTATTTATTGAAGAACTGAAAGCACATGTCACAGCGGAAATTGCTGCTATTGCATTGCCTATTACCGAAATGTTTTCAAATAAAATGCAAAATGCCCATAAAAGGGCCGCTTTTTGTGTGCCCAATGGAGGCGATCATTTGATATATTCTGAGTAAATTACCAATAAACGGCGTTCTATACCGTAAATAAATCTTGTTCATTTGTTAAAATCACATGAAAATTAGCGGAGTTATTTAACATTTTAATAATACAAAAACCAAAAGTCAACAAAAAGGTTTCTTTGTCATCAATTATGGAACAATTAACAGAAGGATCAAAATTAGATGATAATTCTCGTTTAATAAAAGCACTTTAATAACGATTAATTTAATTGAGAAATTAATTGATTTATTTGTTGATTGGTTGATTAATAGACAAATTACCATTGATTACAAATAAAATAAAAACGTTAAGCTATTCTAACTCATGCCATCATCGGATCCTGAATGAGCGAATGAAAATCACTAGCGATGTCATCACTTTTCCGCTTACTTGTATGTCATTTACTTTTTCCAATGATCATTTACCACTGCCAGCGCTATGCTGCTCGAATTCCCACTAATCTTTCGAGAACGCAGTACCCAACAGCATACAACACATCCATTTGCTCGCAACGCATGCGAGTGCCTTTCTGGAATGTTTCTTGTGAATTGTGAATCAAGGATCCATCTCCAAGCATGCCAGACCCGGCGTCTATTCTACGACGGCCAAGTCTCGGAACGCTGCCATTTCCGTGAATTTCAATGTCGCACTCACAACAACGGTGAGAACAACGAGGACTCACCGAAGCGAGCAGTACAAGAAAGCATCGCATTTATCAGTCAATCACCGGAAGGACTAAGCGTGGTGTTGGATGCCAGCGGGCGGTGTAGTAGCTAGGCGTGGGAATACCTTGCCCCTTGGCACCAGGAGCCTAATTAAAATTGATTACCATTATAATTAATTTTAATTAAGTTGTTCCAACAGAGCGGCCCAGCGCCTTGCCGTAGGCCCGGCCAGAAAATGCCGGAAGACGTTCGAGCCGCCTAAACCGTGCCGAGTCGGAAGCCAGTCGCTACAAATCGCTGATAGTGACCACAGGTTGGCCGCCTTAGTTCTTTGGAAGAAAACTTTGAGAAAATTATTGTTTGGGTGGTTTGCTGGCCCAACGGAAATGCCGCAGATCAATGGGATGACGCAGGCGACCTTGTTGCCTGAAGCCACTGCCGAGGGACCGCCGTAGTCCGACCACGCTAGCTTCTGGTGGGCATTATAGGTCAAAGGATAAAAAACAACACAGCATAATGTTGCTGGCAAATTATGTGTTCGTGGGAAGATTGTGGCGCATGTTTCGCTCAAAGCTTAAACCCTGCCCACGTTAATGAGAGACAATCAGTTACCGGACTCCTCGTCGTCGTCGTCTTCATGGGCTTGCCGTGCCGTGGTAATGGATTAGGTGTAAATTGTTTGAGTAAACCTTCGTCCTTCAAGAAAGCCGTCTTACACTTGAAGTGATAATAACACTCGAAGGGATGCTTCGTCAGAATCTCGCTAGATGCCGCATTGGTTTGCCCTCTGATAACTGCAACATCCAAACAGCTTGAACAGGTTAAGATAGAATTAAAGTCGGACGAACAAGTTTGTTCAAAGATATCCGAGTTTTGGTTTGGACCTCTAAACGTATCCAAATTTTCTTTTTTTTTAAGGTTTCGAGCTATTTTTGAGTACATTTTTTATTGTATTTGGTCCCATTTCGGCAATAGCAGCTTGAATTTTGGAAGGTTGCTGGTTTGTTCGCGTAACTATTATAACTATTAACATAACGATTACGTAAATATTAATGTAACCACCTTGGTGGAAATGAGCCCAAATTAAATGTGCTTCTCAAATATCGTTTGAGTTGAAAACCTACCACTTTGCAAATGCGATTTTTATATTTCCCAATTTTCTGTTGCTTACGTTATGGTGAGCTTCTAAAACATGATCGAATTGTGAACCTTCACGGAAATTTAAACACTAAAACATTTTCGAACCATTTCATTTAAAAGTTTTAACAGCAAATTAATTCGTGGTCCACCTTGTCTTAGATTAAATACTTATCGCTCTACCAATTAAAAATTAATTCACCTAATAATAAAAATATGCTTCAATGGATTAAAGATCATATCGCGGCTCCCGTAAACGCCGTTTTAATCAAGTTTGCTTTCGGTTTAAATGAGTTTTAATAAACTTTGGCACACCGTTCCCATTGGGTGTCTCATTAATTCGCCAGTCGTGACAATTTCGGCGCAACCTCCTCAACTGCCTAATTTTATGTCTATGCCCAGTAACGCCCTCAGTTACAAAAAAAACGGTATGACCTACCGCGCATTAGGTGAGGTGAAGAAAATATGATTATCATTTTAATTTAATCTTCTCGCGAGCGCGTAGGTGTATGCGTTTGCTGTTTTCGCGAAGCGGCACCGGTGGATGATGGTCACGAACTCGCCTCGCGGAATCATTGCCGGAACCGGAACCGGCCGGGCCCCCCCACCATATTGTGTCGCACCGGCCGCAGATATCGTTTTAATTTCAGCAAAGAGTAGGGAAAAAGAAAGCAGAACCCACACGCATCGTTCCGACACGGTCCAAAGTTAAATACTCATCTCGTGAAGTGTCACGCAGGCTGGAATTCCTGCCACTGCCGCTGCGGTTGACGCCCCCCCCTCGCAACGTAATCCGGCTCCCGGCCCCCGGGGTCCGTGGTGCGTGGCGAGAGAAAACAAAAACTCACCAACAAAATATCATCCTGTGGTTTTCGCACGCTTCCGGCGCCCCGCCAGGGTCCGCGAACCGTGGCCGATTGTGTGATGTGTGCTTGATTAAAATTTGGTCCTTCGTGAAAACGGGAATGAAATTTCATGCCCTTCGTGAGGATCGTGAAAAGTCGCCGACACGCGCGCTCCCCGAACGAATGGCAAATATTTGATATCACTCACATGTTACGCAAACATCGGTAGGCAGTTAAAACTCGCGCTACACGCGGCCATGTGTGTGCCGATTGTACATGTCAACCCCCTATTTGAAGCCACCGGGAACCATCGTTGAACGCACTCTTTGCATTTAATGATTTGCCTCATAATTAATTAAGGTTTCCACTTACGGCACTGCGCGCCCCGGCACGGCCACGGCCTTCGGAGGTTGGCATTTTTATGCACCACAATTTTGATGTTTTCAATTTGGCCGTAACGTGAAGCTTCGGAGCACGTAGAAAATCCACCCAAACAATGGTGTGTTTTTATTTTATTCGCCACTGCCACATACGGGTTGGATGAGCGATGGCGACCTTTTGTTTTGAGGATCAGGATCATAGTGATAGACCCAAGTCTCATCCATAGTGATGATTCAATGCACAAAAACCGCTTTATCCTTTTGAAAAAGCTCAAAATGTTACCGAGAAACTTGCATTCGAATGCATTTTTGTTCCATTTTTAGCAAATGCGGCACGCATAGCGCACACAACTTTTTGGAACCCTATAGTACTTATAGTAAACCTCTTTAAGTGATTCGAAGATGTTCAAATACAATATACTTTTTTTTCTACGGTTGCAGGACTTGCGTCTGTTTTTTAAATTTTTGACATGGATCGTCTTGATGGCTTGTACAACCATGTTTAAACTCAGAAACCCTCCTTTCAATGTACTAAATAAAGGCGAAGAGTCCTTATACACTTTCAACATTCGTTCATAATTTTTCTTTGCTTTTAAACCTTTTAAAAATAAAAATTAAATCACTGCACGAAAAAAAAGCACTGCGTGTAAAAAATTATGAGATAACTATGATAACTACTAATTAAATTGAGAAATTAATTGATTTATTTATTGGTTTATTTATTTATTCAAATAAAACTAAACATTAACAACTTTCTACGTAGGAACTAATGAGACTCCCCGGAGATGTCATAATATTTCCGCTTACTTGTATGTCATTTACTTTTTCCAACGATCATTAACCACTGCCAGCGAGGATCTCAGCGATGGATCTCCTGTTTTTTCTTGAACATTTATATGACTTCGACTTATACACTTTCAGTGGTTCACAATATTGCTGCAAAGAAACTGAGGACTCCGCCGGTGCCTGCGCATCGCCATTCGAAGGCAGCACTAAACATAAAAAATCTTGATTAAACATTAAATCATAGCTCGACCTCACGGTGCCCCGTCTCCGTGGTTTAATCCGTCCGGCAAATATCGATAAGTTAAACAATCTTCGATATGTACTGCCCGTGGCCAGCTTATTCCGGTCCTTCACCAGACCCGGGTTGGGGATCAACTAATATTTTTCATATCTGGCTCGCTTGCTTACCGCCTGCCGTCTGGTGTCGGAGTGTCATTCGCTTTTTTAATAAATACCAATCCTTCGTCCGCCGACACCCTTCCGTTTGACGTCCTTCGCACGGAGAGCAGGCTATCAAGTGAGGATTAGTTACTTCGGAGAAAACAGTAACGACAGTCGCTTTCGCTAAAACCCCCCCCCAGAACAGAAGAGTCGTTTGGCTCGGTTTCGTTTCGACGAGACATAGAATCCCCGATAGCGGTATCCAAGCGAAACACCCGGCACGCCCGCCAACTCCGTGCTGAAGCGCATGCAAATATCCTGGAACATCTCAATACGAGATGATCACTCCCGAGTCGGGTCGGGGAGCGAGGAGTGCAATTGCATGCTGCCGGTGGCACATTACTATTAAATATTGCATCGATTCCTTCGTGGACACGAGGACGGCGGATTCTGGCCGGTCCTTCCATTGGCGAGGCGAAACACAACCGTCTTCAGATAGCAATCAGAGTGCCCTCTCTAATGTCTGGAGTCTGGAAACACGACTCCGGCACAGAGTGCGATTGTAACACCCGGTGCCGGAATGTTTTGTAATAAAGTGCATCGAGCAATCTGAGTTTCTTGAAGGTGTCCCACCAGTGCACAACTCGAAGACCATCGATTGAGGCAATTAATGGGGTCTTCTCCCAGGGCCAGCTGCAGCACCGGCTGTTGTGGCAAATGAGTTGCATAAGGCGACGTTTAATCTTGCACCTGCATCCATATGCTGCGAAGGGACTGCGATTCCCACAAGCTTGGTGGGTCCCTTTTTCATCATGCAGCCCATTTCAAATGAGCCTCCGGAGGAAGTGCTTTTGATTTGACTTTAATTGACGGCTTTGTGCTTTCTCCCTACCCGGTATCGCTTTTAAATGTTGGAAAGCCCATTGACAATTGAGTGAGGCAGAAAAGGATACTCCGCAAAATGGCCACGCTGTGGTACGCTAAAAACGTGTAACCATCGTTCGCTCGGCTGTCGGTCCACTGGCAGGGCCCAACGTGGGTAATCGGGTAAACAGATTCCGCCATGATTAAAGGACGGTTGCGAGTGATGGTGATTTTTCAGTCCGCGAATCGCCCCTGCTGGGCCCTCGATCAGAAGGGTCTCAGAACGCGCAAGCCACCAACATCACATAAATAAACCGGGGACATCATTAAACTCGTTCGAGCCGACCAGCCGACGATCAACTGGGCAGCGACGAACCGAACCGAACGCCACCAAAGAGCGCCCGTTAGTTATGAGACGATGAGATAGCCGGTTGGCCGATTTAATCTTCCAATCTGGCCGCAGCGAAAGCTCATCTCGTTTAACGCTTTTTCGGAGCGAAGCCGGCCGGGTTGCCGAACCGTGCCGGACCTGGAGCGACTGGAGGCACCCGAAATCGAAAAGCTCATTTCGGTCAGCCACCCGAAATTGAGCGTATATTTAATCTCGTTTCGAGCATCGGGCTCAGTAGTTTTGTGAGTGCCGCAACGGCGAAACGGCGCCACGCCGTTCGGCGAAGGTCCGAAATCGAAAATTCAAATTACCCAGCTCGGGGTTCGATCGGTAACCGGACGCAGCTCTGGCCGCAGCAGAGGCCCTGTGTGTCCTGTGGCTGGGAAATTCGCCGGGACCATCGCTTAGTGGGCGGCACGGTCCATCGTGCGTAACGTTCGTGCGGTTTTTCAAACGGTTCTGTGGTGGCCACGATCCATGCAATCCGGCGAAACATATTATTTCGCCGCCCGCCCCGGTATTGGCGATTAATCACTGACGGTTTCGATAGTTAGGCTTCGGGTGGGCTAGCCTACGAATAAGCGGTAATTCGTATTATGTTTGGCTACGGCTAATTTAGGGAAAAGTATTTTGATACTTTCGTTTATTGCTTTCTTACTATAAATAGCTCGAACAGAATTTTCACGTGCCGTTAATAATGCGTGATATTGAGTGATAATTACTATTGGGGATTTTTTTTCGTAGCTTATATTTAGCTATTTTTTCAACAGTCTCAAACTCGCTTGTGATGTGCGGTAACGTGAGGGTTTACCGTTTAAATAATAGGGCACTGTGAAAATGCGTGTAATTATTGCATTGTATTAAAAGAATGCACAATAATGCATCCTAATTACTATTATGATCCCTTCAATCACTATTACCATTGGGATTAACATGTTAAACCCAGTCCCAGTCCGAGCCATGCCAATCCTTTCTGATAGGAATCCCCACCAACGAATCGAAACATTAGCATTTTTGATCACGAACTTTAATGCTGTTATGTGCTTTTACTTTTCAGTAATCAATTTACAAACATGAACAGCTTCCTTCGGTCTGATGCATTTCTCCGATGAAATGCGATTAGTGGAAAGTACCATGCGTGTAGGACTCTGCACAAACATCGAGTGGCAAATCCTTCAGCAACTCCCAAAATCCCCGCCGAACGAGAGGTATCGATCGAAATCTGAATCACATTATTGTCAATTTACGATTATTATCCGCAATCCGAACCCTCATTCCTAACGGGGCCTTTGGCCGTCGGCTTGCCTGTGGCCTTCCACGGCTTTCTTTGTCCTTTTAATTCCTCACAAACAACAACGGCCACCAGCCCTTCTCGGCCACATTTGGTCAATTTTCCGCAGATTTCCACCCATTCGAGGTTTATTTTCCGATCGCCCCTGCCACGGGCGGCTTGAAGGCTCGAAAATCAGAGTCGACGAGCGAGCGAGCGACGTTCAATCGGATTTGGGCCGTAAATGTGAGAACCCGGCCGGCCAGCAAAACGACGTTACAAACGGGTCTTACAATCCGGCAAACTATTAACCCGATGAAGGTGGCTAGTGGTCCGAAGGCCCGACCCGTGAACAGATTCGGCTTCTTTTTGTTGAAGCGTAAATTGCTGGAAAAGGTTACCCGAAAGGACCGCCCGAGTCTGCCGGTGGAGGACGATGATTTCGTGCAACTTTCATGAAGCGATTTAAAGGATCCTTAACAGATTCGCAGCGTTCTTGGGGCGGCCAAATCTGGCGACACTGCGAAAGGTTCAATCACCAAACCACACAAAGCCACACTGCTTTGGGGAGCCTTTGTAGTGTTGCATTTTTTAAATCACAATCCCGGTGAATAAGGACCCGTCCAGGCCGATGGATATATGTGTGCTTCGTACAGGGGACGTCGATTTTATGGGACCAGGGCCAATAAAGTGGCCACGTTAATAAGAAAAAGGGACGCGAACGACCACGAATCGATTGCTACCCACGACTCAATTGCAATTTTATTTTCAGGTGAGAGATGGAATTTTTAAACTTAACACTATTCTTTTCTTTAAAACACCTGCTCTCATTGATAGGAGTAACAGCTTGTAGAAACAACACAAAATTCAAAAGTACTTTTGTTATTCTTACCACCCAAAACAAAGCTTCCACCTCAAATCCCTTCACACTCGATTTGCTGCAATCGAATCACTTTCTTTTTTATTTCAAACCCTACACGCAAGGTACGCTCCACATGCTTACGGCTCTATTTGAACCGCACCCACTGATCCTTCGCAGGCTTCCGGGACTAAAAACTATCTCCGAGCCGCGACTCTCCGCGGAATGGGTACGCATTTCCCGAAAAATCACTTTCCGAGCGGCGGCGAAAATCCAATTATTCTCTCAACCGAATGATTGGAAGAGAGAAGGAATTTTGAGTGATTTATTTGCTGACTACGGTTCAGCGAATTTATTACCACGATCCACTTTCGGTGCCGGATTTTAATACATTCAATTTTCCCCGCACCACATCCCGATTTTACCTGGCCCCGGTCCAGTGAAGGGTCCCGGGCTCGGTAATAGTCCATGTTAACCGGATTTCCTATTATTTTTGCTTCGGTTCGCTGGGGTGCCCTGGGGGGTTCCTGTTTTCCATCATTTTTATCTCGTACCTGCCGCAAGTGCACCAGTAATGGGGGACGTTTGGTCGGGTTCCAGATTCGCGAGCCACAAATTCGTCGAGTCGACGCGATCGACGATTTCGATTTCCACCTGAGCCAGCGATTTGGGAAAAGCGTGTGCTGGCCGGGTTTCCAGCACCCATCCTCTGGACTAGACGATCTCGATCAACTTTTCATTTCGTCTGGCTGCAAACGACACCAGGAACACCGTATGTTTCGGATGGGCAGAGATAACAAATTGAGGGCTTGTAATGCCCCATATATTGTATACACTAACTCTGGAGTGAAATGTCCTTTATTTCTCGCACGCTCGTGCCGTAATATCGAAGTCACGTTAGGACGTGGACAGAAAAGTTATACATCAAATCACGAAGGGCATCCATTTCATAGGGAAATAACGCAGCCTTTCCAGCAAATTCGTAGTGCCGTGCAGTTTTAATGCTTCACAGAGAAGGTAACACCGAAGCCGAATTGGCTTGAATTGTTCACAATGCGCTCCTCTAATGCACCACCGAAGACAATCCCCAATGCACCACCGATGTTCATTAGAGACAGTGGCTTACAACTGATGTGTACCCCAAATTAGGTTTCTCCAATTTCTCCAGTTGAAAATCGAATCGAAACCATCTTTGTTACACTGCAACCGTTCCACGAGTGGAACGATTTTAAAATAACGAATCAATAGCACGGCTGAATTTCCAACCGGCTGCCAAGTGACTTTGACAGTGGTCCCTGCAGATGGCAATAAAGCGCTTTTCCGTTTGGTTTCACTTCCGTTGGGCGGGTTGGGATGGTTCGTTGCCGGTTGTCGGTCTGCTCGGGCGGTGCTTTCCAGGGACAAGTCATCGTTTCCGACAGAAGCTTCATTATAGTCAATAAACCCAAGACTGTAAGATGGCGGAACGTAGTTTGGCAGGGTTCTATACAATAACCAGAATTTCGTAGGAAATGCTGCACCAGGAAACCGTTTCCGTCCGACGATACCCGATCAGAAGCATTTTCAGCGATGGAAGTCGATTTTCATCGAATGATCATTTCGTGTAGGAATCGGTTACACTCTTCAACGGATCGACATCATAAAAATAACCATTTTTAATTAAAAACTTTATGAATTCGTTTGCAAAACCTATTTATCAATTTTTTTTAAATTATTAAATCAGTTTCCGACGAACAATAAAAGATTTATTCTCTTTTCCAAGTGCCCTACGGCCCTTGTTAAACATCGCGCGTAGAGTTCGTGAACGAAAGTAACATTAACCCATGCCCAATCAACGTCCACGGCACGACCTGGGGCAGTGGATTGATTGCTCAAACACCCGCTGCACTCGACACTGCAACATCTGCCCGAATTTGATCGAAAACCAAGTGAGACCACCACCACTTTCGGTTTGCCCGGCTGACCAAACTGTTGCGGTTTCGCCCCCCGCCCGACAGTGGATTGGAGGGCGTATTTACTTTGACTTGCAGCAGATTTATTAATATTTGGTGTAGGAATTACGGTGAAGAAAACTTCCCCGATCCGCCAGTCCGTCCGCCCGGGGAGGGCGACCAGGCGAATAAACAACATCAAATAGAACTCCGAACGTCGAAAGATTGAAACTTTGCGCAAAGGACAGGGCCGACCATGGCAACAAGGCAATCGTTTTTACTGGAAGCGGGCAACTTTCCTGGAATGCGTCTTATTTTTACTATGCTCTCAAGCAAACCGTGTTGTTCTACAGACTCTGACGGACCCCCCCATAAAACGGGCCGATAGCGAGTGCAGTGGACTGTGGCAACACGAATTTACAAGTGGCAAATCTAATCAAGGAATATTGATCAAATGGTGCTTCCAGATAAATTTATCAATCGAAAAACTTACTTCAGGACGGTGCTGATTTGCCGCACGATTGCCAAGTAAGCAAAGTTGTTGCCCTGTCCAAACTGCTTTCTGTTGAGTGTTTTCTCAGGATGGTTTGTTTAAAGTTTCACTGTCAATATATTTTCCTTCAATTTATGCAGACCTATTTTTCTGTTTGTTCGGAGTCTGTTTCACTTGCAGTTGGGTATTCAAACAATTCAATTGATACCAATCCCCAAAGGTTGATTGCTTATGTTTGGGAGGTTAATGAAACGCGCACATTGCAATACGAACTCTACACAAATGCAGTCCCTTGCAAACGTTACATTTGAACTTATTCACTGCTTACCTTGCTCATAACCTAGAATCCTGCCTCCCCGGGGCAACGGGACGAGTTACGTTTTCCAGCCCTAATCCCGTAAACCAAGGCCAGTGATCTTATTACGTGTAATCGCCAAGAACCGGTAGACTCCATAAAAAGCCCGCTACAATGCTCGACAAACACACGACACTCTAATACACCGTGCGTTCGAAATCTTCTCCCGGGTCATTATCAAGCTACTTTAGCGCCGGTACCGCTTACCGTTTCGTAGCTGAGGCGCACACGACGAATCTTGCCGCTGCTTTCGTAGCACTGATTCCAATTTCAAGATGCTCGCAGCACGTGGACTACACAGTCGTCCTGCCTTTTTTTTGCTGCTCCTGCCAAGAAAAGGCGGCCCGGGCGGTCGTACCAGCGAGAGCAGGGATTCCTTCTTTCCGAAACGAGCAACCGGCCAATGCTCAGCCAACCGTGAACGCCCCCGGGGCTTGTCCTCAAATTAAGGAAGTTTAATTTATAAAGCTTATTTAGAGGTTTATACTTTTATCTTGTTTATCAAGTTAAGCAGCCAGTAACAGCAGCCAGAAGTAGCGGGTACCAGTACCGTAGCTCCAGGGCCCTCGAAGCCGGGGAAAGCGGACAAGAAAACGCGCTTCCCACAAGCGATCCGCGAACGTCTCGGCTTCGCAGAAGCTTTCTGTATCCCTTTTAAGAAATCGTTGTAAAGAAGTCGGTTTTAAGTCCCGTTTCAAACCGGTACAACCGGCGAGGTTGCGGTGCTCTAACGAAGTAATCCTTCGATTGTCTTGCTCTCCCGATGGTCAATGGTTACTCGTTCGTAGCGGATTTGCGAGGGAGAGATCGCTATCCATCGGGAACCACCGTGTATCGTTAACGGAAGTTGAACATTTTCGTACCTTCGGTGCACCCTGCTGCAGATGGTGCAGTCAGCCGAACACTGGACTGGACGCGCCCAACCGACCGGGTTCAGAATGTCCGATTTTCAATTATAAGTTGTGTCGCCTTTCCTTACCGAACGCAATCGATTATAACGGGTTATGTCTCAAGTTTAGATAACTTTCACTGCAAACTGGCCCCGTTCACGGTACGGTACGCGGGTTCCGACACGAAAGTGCCTGGCTCAGCTAGCTGACAAACTTCTTCGACGACCGTCGACGTTGATTGATTATAGCAGCAAAGTGGAGCATTTATGATATCTCAGTTGCGACAATCTCTATCATTTTTTTTTTCGTTGGTCTTTACGTAATTTATGTAGCTTTTCATAATATTAAATAATAGATATTTGCATGGATCGTAATTCGTCACGATTTTGCATCTGTTTTGTTCTCTTCTTAATAAATTAGTCTCAACCCATTAAACAACGGTATAAAATATTAATATCAAAAGTTTTATTTTGAAATAGTCATTTCGTCAGGGGTTGCGTTGCGTTCCTGAAGCACTGCACTCACTCTAAACAAGTTTTAAATATCAACGCATCAAACGATTTCACTGACGCTGTTCCGGATTCGGCCAGCATCGGGCGAGTCCTTCCAGCCGACGTCTAAACGCTCTGGGAAGCACTTAGCAAATCCGCACGTACTTCACCGAAAACACACAACAATCGAACGCAGAATGCGAAAACTTTCTCACCGGAACTCGCTCGGTGCTTCCTAGCGAGGGGTAGCAGAAACACAAATAAACATACTGTTTTGGGAAGAATTTTTGCACTCAATTACCGGCAACTTTGGCTCGATATTTGTTTGCCACTCCGTGGACGCCGTCGGTGGAGTGCGTCCGGGTGTCCCTGGCGAGACGAAACCTTCAGACATCGAAATGTAGTGCCTCTGAAGCTGGCAAAAATCACACCACTCGAGGCACGCCGACCGACCAAGGATTCGGCTAGACTATGATTTTTAAACCTCTTACGGTGCACACACTTCACCGAGCCGAGCCATACGATTCCGGGTGTTTATGCTTTTCAAAAACCCATGTGTCTTGTGAAGGTTCGGGAAGGTTCGAGCTTTGTTTTCGTGTTTTTTGTCGGCACTAGGTGACGACGAAGGATTGAAGTCGGAAGAGGAGCGATACTCTGGGAGTCTAATATGCATTAAACTTCCGTTCGCTACGATCGTCAGTGACGCTGGAATCCTAGATTGAGAAGCAACAGGAGTGTTATGAGCGGTAAATGAAATTTTGGCAAAACACTTGCGAGTTGGACTCACCAATTGTCGAGTTTTAATATGAATGTCAGAAAATTATTAGCCATTACAATGATTGATCATTTGTTCAGGTGAAGATTCAGATTTCAGAAGAAAAATTTATCAAATAAAAATACGGTTTTTACTATTGATGGAAGTTAGTGACATGAAAACGTCTTTAATCGATCATCGAGCTTCAATTTAAAGTGCCATTACTGAAGGTAAAAAACAATTTGTCAAATTATAAAAATGTTATGCCAACATTTATTTAAATATTGTTAGTACGATCAAGTGGCAAAACTCACACATGAATTAATAATTAATAAAATTAAATCGGGATTTTAACTACCGAACAAGCCTTTGAAGAACAATAATAGCGCTTAAAAATAATTTAATTTTTTTTTACTAACCCAAACTAGATTCAAATCACATTACTAAATTCAGAAAATACTGATAATTAGGACATGAAAACAGAACATGCTCCAAAGAGTCAATCAATAAAACAATTGACTACTGGGCTTGGACCTTATTCAAACTTCAATATTGACTACTTTTAAAACAAATTTCAAGGGCATTTGGGTGAAAAACCAAACAAATTGGACTATCGAAATGGTGAAAAAAGCCACAATTGCAATAACAAAAAGATTGGCCCAAATTGATGATGCCGGAAACAAAAAGAGACAAACTAAATTTAAAGAAAGTGCACTTCCAGCTTGCAGCACGTTCGGTGCACTTCCCGGCCTAATAGAAAGAGTTGTTAAATTTTTATGAGAAAACTTACCCTCCTTTTCGCTACCAGCTGCTAGGTTTCGCTTTTTTCTGCCCACTTTCGCCACAAAACCACTCTCGGGACGTGAGTGAAGGGCGAGCTCACATTTGCATAAGGAAAGTTCGCATCTCGCGTCCTCCTCTGATCGACGCTTCCTTGCCACCGGAAACGGTATACCGAACAGAAATATTTAATTATCGGGAGATGCAGCTATTCTTTTCACTCACTCCGAAGCTCCGAAGCTGTCGGGACCGGAAATACAGGAACAGAGCAAGGTGAAGTGTGTCGGATCTCCTTGCAAATCTTCGATGCCTACATAATTACATACGACGCACATGTTCGTGGACACCGCCTCCAGCACAATGGCCGTTGCCGAAGATCGGCGAAGAATGTCAGACTTCAGACCGACCAACCATCCAACCAAAACTGATGCCGGTTTTGGTCCGCCAAAAGGACTGCGCCATCATTTGCATCCTTCGAGGACTCAAGGCAGGCAATAAAAACGCGCCTGGTTGGTTGCAGCAAAAACGCATTGGCCACACGAAATTGTCCGACGAAATGCGCCAACCCGAATCGGAACGGAATGGCCGCGACGTTCTCCCTTTCCCGCTGAGTTGAAGTTCTGCCATTTTCCCGTTTCCATTCGGATTCCTATCGCTTCGAACCATCTCGCCAGCAGAGAGATTCGATGCAGCTTCTTATGCCTGCCATCCGAAGCCACAGCCGCCGATTGTAAGTCGCCCGACAAATGCGGCCAACCATTCTCGTCCGCTCGCCGCATCCAACTTATGTCTTAAATATTTTTAAGAGAAAAGTTTAAATTGAATTACTTAGAAAATTGACGCTGAAAACTTGCCTGCCCGGTGTCGGTCGCTCGGTTATCCCTTTTTCGCCTCGGACCGCCTCTCTCGTCGAAACGTGTGCGTTTTTCTACTCTCCGTTGCATCCTGGCCAGCATAATCAAGCGATACTGTTTCGGTAGTGTCAGAACTGGGAGGGGGGGAGCAGAACTGTGCAACTCCATCTCGCCGGGGGTTAGGCACCGTTACACTGCACCGACTCTCCGGCATATGGTAGCTCTAGAAACTTTCGAAATAATCTATTACCGGCCAGCATTCGCTTCGCTCCGAAAATCCGGCGCTCGGTGTGTGCACGAAAATAAACAAACAGCTCAACCACTAGATAGAATTGCGGAAACGGCCAAACGGGGGTGCCAGCTGGCAATGATACCCATTAAAAAAAAACAACGGAGCCAAAAACAACAAATGAATCCTTGCCATGAATCAGAGCGATATAATTACAATAGTTAGCTGCTGCACCAAAATACGGGATTGCAGAGGAACAACCTTCGCTCCCGTCTAGGATTCCCGTTTAATTTATCACATCTTAATCCCGGCGCCCGGATTTGCTTGCTTGCTGGCCCGGATGTTCCCCTTGGTTCCCCATTTTTTGTGGCCACCTTTTCCTTCCATCACGTTTTCCACCCGGTTTCCAGCGCGCTAACCAACGGCGACAGATAATCCGATCCGGTGGACGGGTACGTATCGGGGGGTTGCCGCCGCCCAGCAAATGGCAACCGGAGTTCTGCAGAATTTTCTCACATAAATCATCGCCCGAACAGGCGCCGTGGATACAAAAAAAAACCCGGTCCAAGAACGGTCCGGCTTCGAGAACGAAGATTGAACTTGCTCCTCCGTGTTGCAGCCGAACAACCGGGGTTCTTAATGGGGGTTGCTCTAACGCATTAAATAGGGCTCCAACGTGCTCCGTGCGCTGCAGTTCGATAATACCGCCTCAGGCTTTGGGGCCCAGCATCCGGGCGGCACGGCTCTTGGGCTGGTGTTTATGCTTTTTCCTGCCCAAAAATGCAGTTGCACACAAACCGTTGGTCAATGCGATCGAATGCACCGAAACGTACCGCACCGATCGGTACACAAATCCTTTCATTTATGCTGTCCTTTTTTCGTTGCCATATGCTTTGTGTCCGAAAATGGCCACAACCACTAATACCGTGCCGTCTAACGGCTGGATTTGTTGCAGCTATATGCGAGAGAGCAAAAGAGAGAAAGAGTGAAGCAGATACAAACAATAGAGTCTAAGGCCCCAAAAATACCATCCGCAAAGGTTACCGTAACGGTTGGCAGTTTATTAAAATAATACTGACAACACTAAAAGTCCGATAAGTACCGCTGTAAGGCCTAAACGTTCTTCAATCGCAACATCCATAATCTTCCAACCAATTCAACTTTTGCTGCCCAAACAGTCATTTCGAGTCATTACAATTAAGAAGATTTCATATAGATTTTAATGAAAAGTCTTTCCAGACTTATCGTAACACGTTTCTCCCCAAAACCTTGTGATCCTGGTGGTGTGCCATGGGCCATGCCTGCCTGCATAATGCCTCCGATGTTCCAAAAGGCGCTTCGAACACGCATATCCCCGGAGAAGGGAGAAAATTGATACCCAACGTGTGTCAGGGCATCCGTGTCGTGTCGGCCATTTTCCCCCAAAATCCTGTACCAAACGACGCGTCACGGACATCGAGCTTAAGCCGTGAGGTAACTGCAACGGTTCATCCATCCGTGAAAGAACGCCACAAGTGTGCGCCGAAAGCTTCGGGGACCTTCGCCCGAGAGCCCCGAATTCGGAGATCCGATATCCTCGGGGATCTCGATACTATTTCGAGGGGAATGGCCTCACCATCGCCATCGCTGACCTCACGATGGTTCCCAAACAAAATGGAGCCGACCGCGGCAGACCATCGTTGAGGTTTCGGTTCCGCAGTTGGACCAACACCTAGACAAGGCTGCCAGTATCCAGAATTGGCACGGGCTCGGGGATACTGCATTTTGGGGCTACCATTAGGATACCTTGCTGCTGTTATCTGGGTTCCCGTTTTCCCCAACGACGAACCGGTAACGCGGACCGATGCGGGAACAGCATGCGGGACCAATGAAAGATTAAAGTATTAGGCTGGATTTGGTTTTATTTCGTCGGGGACGATATCTCCCGAGGAGCCCGGATGGGCCGGCATTCCCGTTGGCAATAGTCGCAAATTGTTTGATTCGACCGGCGGCTGCGGGACGGCTCCTTGTTATCCGTATTCCCACGGGTGGCTCTTTTTCCGGCACGATGGACTAAGCTTTTGAAACACTTTAACCGGACACGCCGCTCTGCTTCTCAAGTGTGTAGTAAAATGTTTACCGACTACCACGTAGAAAGTCCTCCCCTTGCGTTGGTAGGTGACCAAGATAGTTTGACCACATGGCACAGAGGTTCAACCTAGTTGCAGTCGGATAAAGAAAATATTTCGAATTAGAATTCCGATCAAGTGCCATTAGTTTAACAATTGTGTTTTTACATATTCTTTAATCAACCTAACGTACCGTAATGTCGGCAAGGATGATATTATCACCTTTTTTTAGAATTCACATCAAATGATGAGGCCATATCAGCTGTGGAAGCGCCTCACTTCAGGGATGGAATTAATAAATTGCAATCTGGTTGGAACAAGTGTGAACAAGTGTCACGGAGATTGTGCTGAATAATAAAGTGCATTATAAATCCAACTCGATTTTTTGTGGTATCGTTACAATGTCAGCCAACTCACGCCACTTCACTTTCCGATCATTCCAAACGTGTTCGTCCATTGCATCCACTGTCAGGCTTTTTGTCCTTTGTGTTATATATACCATGGTTTATTATTTGTCAACTATGCACTTCGTCAGTGTGTTAAATAAATGGATGAATAAATATTACTTACCTAATGTACCTTAGAATCTGCCTTAAATTTTGATTTACTCATTGTATTTTTATCATCGAGAGACACCAAACCACAAAAGAGTCGTGATCAATTACCCTATTACGAAATCTATATTTAAAAAGGAATCATTTTAACGTTGTCGATATGAAATTCTATTTTCATTTTAACGCCTTCCTTCCATTCTGTAAATGTTAATTCCGAATTTATGCTCCTTTTGCAGGAAAACCCTTTTCGACCAGACATTTTCCCTCACGCACACAAGTGAACCATTTTGGGGTGCCAATCAAATAACATGAATAAATTGGTGCCAATATTACACCTTTCGTACATCGAGATCCGAGAAGCATCAGGCGGAATATTCTAATTAAACCACCGCCGAAGTGCGAGCTGGAGGCATTTGAACGAATAAAATTGACCTCCCGACGACCGCCAGACTGGAGTGGTTTGGTTCGACTAGAAAATAATAGACTACCAAACGGGTCTCCAAAGGGGTGTCCTTTCTCACTCGTGCGCTCCCTCTGTGATACTAAAATTTGTTTAAAAAAACCAGCACCTGCGAAACGATCCCGGCGTGTCCTTTGGGTCACCCGCAAACGGATCTCGGGCTCAGCCCACGGGCCTAGCTACTGGTAAAACTCAATTAACACGCTTCACATCATTCTCGGAACCATGTATGGGGGCGCTCACCCGCGTGAGGGCGGCCACATCAGCGACATTTCCAGTATGTTTTATGCTCGACTGCTGCAACCGAACCGGGTGGTCCGACGGTGATGATCCATTGATTTATCTTTCGCCAACGCTCGGTGACGGATTTTTCGGAACAGTCGCTCTGTGTGTGGAGTACGCACCACGGGGTTAGGGGCACAACTGCCTTGACGGCGGGCTTCTATGGCAACATTCATTGATCCACGTTGGCAATCCCCGTGGGCCGCGTCGTCCTGGTGGTTGGCCCACAGCCACACCATTGTTTTCGGACAAAAAAGCAACACGTACATTCTGTAGGGTCCCAACTCCCAGAACGGGCTCAAAATATATTGAAGCATGGGTTATGGGAACGATGTCGGTCGCACACGCAGCAGTTTGACGTGGGGAATTGTCGTGACCCTGGTCCGTGGTGTAAATAGTTCAACCGAGATAGTACAGTTTACCGTAACGGTTACCGGATTCCAAATATTACACCGTTCAGCTTGATTGAGGTGGGTTTGAGCTGCGAGTCCTGGACCAATTAGTACGACAAACTGGATGGTTCCGAGGCAATCTCTTTGAAGAAGAAAAAACATTCTTTCTAGGTAAATGGAGCATCATAGTGAGGGAAGGAAAAATAGCAAAAGTTGACGAAACGACAATGGCACTCCACAATGACTCCCGATTGTCTGTGCGGCATCCCTAACCTCAACCATCGTGACAGTCTGTCAAGCGCTAAGCTTTTATCCGGCAAAAATCAACCCAAAAACCGATCATCGACACTTCCGGCACATCATCAACGAAAGTCTAAAAGTTCATTACCTTAATCGACATCTTTCGCCGGGTTTTTACTTCATATTTCCCGGGCGACCCCTGACGACGTAGCAACCCGAGGAGCAGCCAGGAAGGCTGCTGGAGCGCCAGCTGGTGTGCCCCGGCATCCCGAGACCACGACGCCCCGACGAGTGGAACAATCGACTTTAATTTGTCCCCAGAAATAACAAACTTTTCGCCGACACCGGCGCCGTACCATGTGGCGCTGTGCGAAAAAATGGAACTCAACTGTTGTAACTTTCTTTTTCTCGACGACCCTCCACAACCCTCCACGCGGAAGGATCGGCGGGCGGCCTCTCTTTCAGCACCCAACATATGTTGCAAATTATGTTAAAATATACACATCCCATTAAGATTGTTATCGTTGATAAACTCTTCCTCCGGGCGACGTTTTTGTCGGCGGCGGATCCCCGCCGGAGTCGGGGATGAAATCTTCCCGGAAAACTGTTGGAAAAACAGAACCGACCACCCACCGGGTATTCCCACGAGCTGCTCCCGAAACCGGTGCGTCGAGTAGCCGGTTACATTGCCTCGGGCGGGGCCGGCGCCCGAACGAACATGTTTAAACAAAGTTACGGGGGGTAGGAAATTTGCCTTCCGCCAGCTTTATCGTGGCGAATGGCGTTTTCCGGCCTCGCCCGAAGCGGGAAACCGTCGCTAGTTGTCGCTAGTTGTCTTTCTCGTCGTCACCGTCGTCGTAGTCGTCGGTTGGTAAGTCACTTTTCTGTTGGAGAGACACCAGAGCATGGCCGAACGCTGGCTTAACCTTATCATGGCTACGATCAGTCAGCCAGCCAGGAGTCAGGTATAGATAAACCATCAGGGAGAACGGGAGAAATGTACAGCCACTCCGCGCTCGAAAGGTTTTCAACAAAAATTTGAATTAATTTCATCGAGTTTTTGAAAAGCCTAGGCCAAGTACCATTCAGCCCTTGCTGTCGGTGTGTATCGTGTAATTACCCCCTATTGTTTACCACCTTGTAAATCGACCACAAACTTTCCGAGCGGATTTGAAAGTTGTCTATTGAAAGTGTGTAAACAAATCACGACGAAAAGATAAAGATAGTGTTTAATTTCTACATCTTGAGTCGCGTGAGCAATAAATAATCGTATGTCACTTTTCAAATTCCATATTCATATTCAAATTCAAATGTCCATACATTCACCTCTTCTTCTTCTCGACTGATCAATGTATTTTTTTCAATGCAAGTAAACTTTGTTAGAACTTTCAAGCAAAGGCAGAATCTAAGGAAAGATCCACGCCGTTAAGTTTGACTAATTCAAAACTAACAATTTACCGAAATACGAATAAGTTGCCAATCCTCAACATTTACTTTCTCCAGTGTAAATACAGAAGCGAAATGCGTGAAATCGTGCACATTCAAGCAGGACACTGCGAAGTTTATCTCAAAAGAGCTAGGGGTTGTTACGTTGGCGATTGTTATCTACAGATTGAGCGCTTAAACGTGTACTACAACGAAGCTGGCGGTGGCAAGTATGTATCCCTTGCGATCTTAGTTGATCTCGAACCCAGCACTATGGACTCTGTTCGTTCGGGACCATTGGGGCAGCTATTCCGCCCGGACAACTTTTCATTTGGTCAATCCGGCGCGGGCAACATTGGACCGAGGGCCATTACACCGAAGGAGCTGTACTGGTTGATCTTGTGTTGAATGTGGTACGCAAAGAAGCTGAAGGCTCTGATTATCTACAGGGGTTCCAGTTAACTTATTCACTGGGCGATGGAACGGGTTTGAGAATGGTGAAGCTGCTAATTTCAAAAATTCGCGAGAAGTATCCGGATCATATCATGAGCACGTTCTCAGTCTTTCCATCACTTACCACACCATTTGAACAATCTAGTTTCGACCACCATGTCCGGTGTAACTACGTGCCTCCGCTTTCCCGGCCAGCTTAATGCTGATCTTCGTATGTTGATACGCCATGGTCGGTATCTGACCGTGGCCGCCGTTTTCCCCGGTCGTATGTCGATGAAAGAGGTTGACGAGCAGATGATGAACGTCCAGAATGAAAACAGTAGCTCCTTTGTCGGGTGGATCCCGAATAACGTGAAGACGACGGTTTGCGACATTCCGCCACGTGGCCTGAAGAAGTCGTCAGCTTTCGTTGGTAACTCCACGGCGATTCAGGAATTATTCAAACGTATTGTCGAACCGTTTACGGCCATTTTTCGACGCAAGGCGTTCCTGCACTGACGAGATGGAATTTATCGAAGCCGAGAGTAACATGAACGATCTCGTGTCCGAATGTCAGCAGTATCAAGAAGCGACGGCTGACGATGAAGGAGAAATGGACGAACAAGAGGAAGCAGTTGAGGATTAAGTCTTTTTCCTTTTTTCCCTTGTGTTAATCAGGTACTACAATAATGTAGTGTGAATTTGCAATAGTATTATAGTTTAATTAGTATATGTCTAGGCTTCTTTCGATAAACAATAACTTTAGTCGGTTGGAGATACGTATTGAAGAATCCTCTCTGATTAATCATATGTGAGCATACTTGTAATGAAAAAGATTATATCCAAATGAAAATACAACTTTTTTCAGGTATGTATGGAGCGGATCTTTGTACCACTTTGTACCGATTGCTCTATCAACGGCGGCATCCATTTCATAAATTGAACCCCATTTCAAACATACTTCAAGGTTATTGGAAAATATATTCTTCAACAATTGTGATGTTGTGACATTGTAGGAATCTATCCAATAAATCCTGTATTCATCGTATCAGCCACATCTCTCAGCTACAAGGTCTCAGCTACATCACTAACATCTGGATCAACACTTTTTTAATAAATGATCCCATCCTCAATCCCAGTCAGGTTATTCGAAATTCCAGTCCCTTTTGAAAGACTTAACATTTGATAGTGAAAAGTCTTCATCAATGATAATGTCCCAGTGCTAGTTGCAGACGATTTTTAGGCCTTAAACAAGTGGGCCAAAAATGCGACTTATACAGGATAAAAAACGGCAACAATTGGCGAACAAATGGTTAAATGGAGACAAATCTGTCCCTAAAAGCAAGACAGCGTTTCAACTGTGATTTGGCGGTCCACGGTAAATGCGGCTGCTTTAAGAAACCAGAACACCCGATGAATGTAACAGGAACGTTCAACCCGACTATCCTCGGGGCGCTGGTGGCCGTGTTTCTACTGGAGACTTCCGGCGAATCGGGTTATCATTCGCAAAGACAAACATTTTAGCAACTCCCGGAAAAAGCTGGCCGCGCTTTTCGCATCGCGCCCCGACTCGTGCCTCAAAATCATCCGAAAGTTGTCAGCAGATTATGACAAGATTTTCGCCCGATAGCAAACGGTAGCCGTGGACTGGTCGATGACGCGGACCATCCACGCTGGCTCACCACGAATCAACGGGGAAGGGAAATGCAAGCCAGGGCCAACCGACCACGGCTCGCCCCGGGGAGCGGGGACGAAAACGGCGAAACAGAAACAGGCACCATTTTCTGCCAACAACCACGTCGCCGCCGTCACTTTTGCTGGCGGCCTTTTGCGAACGCGAAATTTGTCATGTAAAATGATAAAAATAAATATTGTGAAAATCTGGTAAATTAAGTTTTGTCAAAATATTTTCAAACGCCCCCACACATACACAGCATCCTCGATACACCCCCGAAGGGCGTTGGGGATAAATTTTTTTGTGGCTTCCTTTCGGCGACGGAGACGGCGAAAGTTCGTTCCCACGAACGGTATGAGCGTTTCGGTGGACGAGGACCGTTTTCCACGTTCCGCCCACCAGCAGAAAGCCCCCGTGCGGAAGCGGAAGTGGGTTCCGGTTAGCCGTGCGGGCCAGGGCCAAGGTGGCAGTCGTAGGATTGAATATGCTTTCTTGCGTTTTTTTTTGTGTTCCCCGGCACACTCACTAAATCGCCCGCTCGTCAGAACAAAACCCGTGTTTCTCGGTTTGTTGAAAGTAATAGGAACGGTGGTGGTGCCGTACGTATTCCGCAAACACCGAGATAAATCATTTCCCGGCGCGGCGCCCGGTGAGAAATTTGCGTCATGTACGAAAGCTGATTTGGTTTGGCCCGTGTAACGTGTTCCTGGCCGCTGCGGTAACCCCCGGACGAATGTGAAATATAAACACAATTTGTTTCTTTCTTCATATTTCTTACGTTCAACGCAAGCCAGCTTTCGTGTGGCAGTTTTTCGCCAATTTTTTGCTTAAAATACGGAAATGTAACGATCATGTTCTGTCTTTTCCCTACTGTTTGCTTAGTGTTGCTTCATTCACTTGGTAATACGTTTCCCAGAATGGCCAATTCACTAGTTTGACTGCGATGCTTGATTTAGGTGAACAATATTAAACACGGTTCGTTTCCCGTTTGCAACCTTTTGGTTTAGCTTCACTTGTATATTATTTGCGCTAAAACTTTAGATCATCCAATTTATATTGCAATTCAAGCTAATGACAACACACGATCACACGAAATGCACACGATCTGTAAGTTTTTCGTACCACTTTGCAGTCCTTTTCGTAAGATTTTGCTAAGAGACTTTAATTATTTCGTATATAAAATGAAATGTTTAAGAAACTGATGTTAACGTAATCACTGATAATAACGTTTGTTGCATTTTATGTAATTTTTTCTTCCGTATTGTTGCTCGACTGTTTTCTATGCAACAGTTTCGAGATTTTCTTCACATTTTATATATTTATTAAATTAGCGAAGGATCATGAGTGGGTATCATGAGCGTTACATTCGTAAAACTATCAAAATGGCATATAGTTTAGTTCAAAAAATACAAAATATTTAAGATTCATTCATTCATTCATATACATGAAAAATGCTTGCCATACATGTCTAGAACAAGCTAAGCTCCACATACGCGAAAAGAAGTATTTAGCACTGCATTACTATTTTAGTATTGTGGATTGGAGCATTGTCCTTCTGAACGATGAAATCTTTAACAATGAGCCGTTTTTTCTTCAGGTACGATGAATTCTAAATTTTTGAGTCCACACGACCTTGAAGGGTGACTAACTTCAAAGTTTCTTGTGCAGAAATGCATCGCCAGACATTATTGTCTTTGTCATTTTCCTTCAATCTTGGTTTTGGCACATTTGAACTGTGTTTGAGTCTTACTAAAGACTCATCAGTCTAGTGCACTTTTTCCCAGAACGAAGAAGTATTCCGATAGTAAAAAGCCAATTTCCTTTTTAAATTTCACCTTGCTTACATGCGACAATCTTTTAGCTACGTGACATCTACAGAAGTTGATTCTCATACTCACATAAATACTCATATAAATCGTGCATGGCTTCAATACTCATATTAATTACCAATGTTTGTTGTTCATCGGTTAGTTTACAATGTTTCGAGGGTTCTGCCGTCTTACAAGCTCAGAAACAGTGTCTTGTGATCGTGCGTTTCTCAGCTTTAATTTCGGGTGGTTTGGTTTGGAAAAACGTAGAAAATCAAGTTATTCGTACTCATAAATAACTAAATCTGTTCAAGTTGCCTTATTACCGAGTAAAACAAAGGAAATTTGTATGAAAAACTGAAAATTTCAAGCTTCCAACTTCAACTAAACTAGTTTTGGTGGTGCTCAAATTCACATATTATTTTCATGTTATTCAAGTCTTTAGTAAGTAAACTTCTTTTCGCTTTTCACTCGATGTTTCGTATTAACAATTATCCATTTGCTGCATTTGATACGCGATTGTTTGTTATCATTCTGGCCAATCTTGCAGCCTCCATACGGTATGCTAAACGCAACATCGTTTACAAACATGCCCAAGACTCGTCCGATTGGTAACCGTTTTAGCAAATCATTCAATTTCACCGAATCGAAAAGGGATGGCCTCATTAGCTGATTTATCGCCTTGCCCGCAGGTTTGTCGCAGGAAACATTCGCTCGACAGGTCGTTACTCATACGGATGCCACTTGTGACAATTGCCACCGGCAGGTGAAATCAGCCTCAAACGGTGGGAAATAGATTTCTCAGGCCCATATCAAATCCCGCACCGTGTCCGTGCGGCCCCCGAATGGCACTCATCGCTGTCACGGAGCACGTAGCAGCCGGCCGACGATCCTGGATTCGATGTAAGCTGTTTTATGACACCAAATTACGCACGATTTTCCAAATGAGGCCCGGAGAAAAAGAAACCCCACTGGAAAAAGGCGGAACGACAGGTCTCACAACCGGGATCGTAAACTGGGTGTGCTCCGTAACATCTGAGCCACATCCGGACCGGAACGGATACACAATACAGCGCGCGAATATAAAAGAAATAAAATATATTTTCCCACGAAACAGATAGTGGGGTGCCTGACGGGTGGGTAAATTGTGAGCAAAACGATACCACCCTCGGAGAGGGGTCTGGATTTTGGCACCTAGTCAGTCGCAGTCCTGCTCGGATACGTCGAACAGATTCCAACTCCTCCCGAAACACCGAAGCCCCGAAAGAGAAGGAAAACACAGCCAAAGACAAAACGTTCACTGGGAACGGCGTAGGCTTTCACGGAAAACGACTTGTAGCCGGCCAGATTCGCTGTCATAAATTGGAAAACTACGTGCCCGGAATCGGAATGCCGTTCGCCGTCGCCGAGGTACAGTTTTAAGATTCGCTCTCGCCACCGACCATAACCTTGGAAAGGCTGCCGTGCCGCGCCGAAGGTCCTTGGGATGCGAAAGAGAAAAACGAAACAAACGGACAACCCATAAGTCAGGGCGGCCCACGATGGAGAAAGCTGCCGCCGGTTTTATTATTGGCCATTTCGTAGCTTGTTGTCGTACCATTTTGGGCCAATTATGCGAAGGAGCCATCGCCTGATTTGACGTTGATACGTTTTCAGACGCGCGACCGCGAGGCCGCAGTCTCGATCCGCTCGTGGCGAAGCCGTTTGGATGCAGAATTAAAAAATCAATCACGATTGCAAAAGTGCCAAAAGGCACACTTGGATAGGCCGTATTGTTAAACAAAAATAGTCTATTAATAAAGCGAATTTAACAGGCACAGCCATGAGTGGCGCACTCTTTCTGAGAAACTGTTCAATCGGTTGCGTTTCGAAAAACAAATCGACCGATGGCTGATCCCGTGAAATCAATGGTATGCTAACCCACATAAAATTAAATAAATTGAAATGGGCCAAAAAATGGCAAAGGGTTTCCTTCCTATGCACGTCAACACAATCACGCACCATGCCCGGTTTTACCTCCATTCTCCAGTAAACCATTCTGCTTCATAAAACGTTACCAATGCAATATTAGGGGCCAAATACAACCCACTCACCTTGATGCCCATTAACATGCGATGAGGCCCTAGAGGCCCCAAATAAAATTTCTAGATAAATAGTAGACAGTTTAGCTTGCCCCAGAGAGCCACCGCAAACAAAATCATGCTGCGATCACTTCCGAGCGACCATCAGTGACTGCAGTTTATGCTGGGCCCTGCAGGCAATGATCCGGCTGGTATCTAAGAAGTTCCAGGTTCCGCGTTTGAATTTCAGTTCTAACCAAGCTTTACCAAGTATTGTATCTTTGAGATTTCTCACGAATCCTGATTGGATTTTATTCATCATCCTAAAAGGAAGCAAATTGTGAGTATTGCTATTGGATGTAATTTACACCGAGTGCCTCATGAGATTTTGTTAAAGACATTTTTGAAGATTGGTGTTTGCTTTACTTTCGTTAGTTGAGTCCTTTCTCAATCTCAAATAGATCTCCATGATGATCTCTCTGATGATCTCAAACTGTTTTTGCCTATTGATAGCATATCTGATTGCAAAATCCTTCGGGATCGTATAGTTATTTTCGAACGTTGATGTATCTGCAATGGAATGTCGGTCAATACAAACAAGTGTAATGTTATATCGTTCCCGCGTAAGAAAGTCCCGTTACTATTTTCGTATAAAATGAATTGTACAACTATCCCTAGAATTGGTGACCTAGGTATTGTTTTAAATTCTAAACTTAATTTTATGAGCCATTACGAGGAGATAATTAGCAGAACTCTCAGAGTGTTAGGTTTTGTATCACGAATGTCTAAGGAGTTCACATGGTGTCTGAAAAGTCTGTACTATGGTCTAGTCCGTCCAATTCTTGAGTATGCTTGTGTGCTTTGGCATCCACAGGTTCAATTCTAAATGGACGCTATCGGGTCTGTGCAGAGAAGATTTATAAGAGTCGCTTTAGCTAGGACGGCTTGGCACTCTTCCATTAATCTTCCTAGTAATAATGTACGTTGTCTTTTGCTTGGTATTCATCCTCTTAATCATAGGCGTTTGACATCTTTTGCTCTCTTTATGTTTAAACTCTAAATGGTTAAAATTAGTTGTCCCATCCTGCTCGCGAAGGTTAATATTTATGCACTCGAGCGGGTCATTCGCAGACGTACCAAACATGAGTTAGATGTCTTCTCAAATCATTCCTCCTCTCGGATGGATCCGCTTAAAATATCGTTATCGCTGTGTATGTTATGCTAGGCTTAATCTTATGTATTAATTTTTATGTTTATATTTAAGCCCGTTGACGGTTTGAACGAAATAAAAAAATAAATAAATAAATTGCTCAACATTTGCGACTGAGTCTGATCGGATGTTCTCCGTTTCCAGAGTTTGTTCAGCTTCTACAGAATTTTCGAGCAAAATGATTTTGTAAATCTTTTAAAACTGTTTTACAAGTTTGGCACATATCCTTTCTTAGTGTTTTTGCGCAACATTCCTCGTAGTCCCACAAAAGTACAGACATTAGCTTTGAAGATACTCGATTTTATCTCTTCATCTTCTGTGCTCTCTTTTACACTTTGTAGCACATTAAAATTTAATGACACCCGAACAATGGGCAATAGCGAAATGGTGACAAATTAGCGCCTATCGACAGCGTTCGATGCCGACACTGAAATAGGTGCACAACAGCAATGCTGCCAAAAAAAAAAAAAGGACGTTCCAAAATATTTTTCTAACGCACACCGCCCACCGTGGCGGAGGTGGCGGCGGCGTTTGATCATCGCCGTTCGCGTGGAAATTATTTATTGCACTCACATTTCACGCTAAAACGGACACCAAAAACGACAGCGGACCGGACCGGTCGCACCGAAGGCGAGAAAATACGAATAATAAGCCAATAATAATGGCATTTAAATTATATCACTCTGCGTGCCCGCGCGCTTGGAAGTTGATTTGCTTTTATTGAAATTATGTACTTTTCCCCTCGGCCCAGGGAGGCGAAGGCGGGACAGCGGCCGACAGGGTGGAAATTGAAAAACCGATCCCCGGTATCAGGGGTCTGGGTTTTCATTCCGGCCCACCGCTGCCCACCAGCCCCGGATCCCGGACTCTCATTTTATGTTGTTTCTTTCTCCGTGCAGTATTGTTTTCCTCGGTTTGCCCGACCACCCTGCTGGCATGTTCGAGTGGGTGCCGCGTGGTGGTGGCAAAAAAAACCAATGGCACAACACAACACATCATTTCAGACCGCCAGCGACAAAACAGCAAACCGTGAGCCGTTCCGCTGGTTCCATGTTCCTGTCGGTTACGTTTAAGCGCCAGCGTTGGCTCCAACAGAGCACCCACCCCCGGGGCGGGAAAGCGTTTCGCCAAATACGCCCGATGGATAGAAAATGCTGGCCTGAACCCGGCTCCCCGTGCGTCGTGGGATGAAAAACTGAACCCGCGCAAAAAAGTGGTCGCGTGTTCGGCGAACGAAATCGAATGTAGCAATGTGGCCGAGCCGACGCTGCATAAATGATGGCGTGAGCATATGATTAAAAAACAACAAAATCACGCCCGACTGTGGCCGCTTCAATTTTTCCACTCCATCGCCCTGCCGGGTAGAACCGGGGCGACATTCTAAAAAAACCCTCGTACATAAAACGTAATGATCATAATAATTTCCGATGCCGCTCGTGTGGGGCAGACGATGAAAACGGCACCAGATTAATCTATGATTGGACCCGTGGATGTCGCGCCACCAATCGGGCGGGAAAATCGGGGAAAAGTGAAACGCGAAAAGGAACCTGAAAAAAAGCTGAAATTGGAACGGAAAAGTCTGAAAACATTGACTTGAAGCGGAGCTCGCTCGGTTTTTCACTCGCTGCCTCACTCATAAGCGCCAACGGCGTAAGCCCGACGGCAAACAGCAAATAAAATATATTAAAATTCATCCGGACACACGGGGGGCGATTCCGGAGCGCGGAGTGTGAGTGCTGTTTGACTGCAACGCCAAACGCATCAAGTCCCTGCCTGCATCTCACGCACAGGATCAAACGGCAGCGAACGGGAGATGAAATTTGGTCCTCGCTCGGGAGCAGTAAAAAACCCTGTCCGCGATGAGCATACAGTGTCCACGCACGAAAATTGATCAGACTTTCCCGATCTCGGAGCGAGCCTCGTCGTCGTTCGCCGGCTCTCGCTCGCTTAGAGGGCTCGGTGTCGATAAAAGTTAATTTTCCCGTTAGGTGACCGTGTTAATTCGATTTATGCGCCACCGGCAAAAACCGGCCACGGTCTGCCCCGATGAAGCGGCGAAGATTATGCGATGCTCCGGAGTCGTCGGAGGTGCGTGAGTGCGGAGCGAAGGACCAAACAACATGCAGGAATGCAGCTCGTCATTTAGCCACCGAGCCCGGGTGAAGAATTCCGGACGCCCCGTTTTTTTTTTGTTGCGTCCCCGTAGGGCCATCGGTCAAAAAATCATTATCACCGGAACCGGATCGATGCGTCGGTCCGCTCGATCTCCTGTGCCCTGTGCCGTTGTGCAGTTTGATCATCTTTCCAATTAATGGGTTCCTTTTTGCTCATTTCCATTCGTGTTGTCCTTTGAAGTCGCACGCCTCGCACTGCATCTCGTCTTCGACCGGTACGGCTATATGGTGCTTTTTTATGGAATGTCCTTTCTTTTTGAATGCGTTACGCGTGCGTGCGATAGAAAGATAGCCGAGGCCGAAAGTCCGAAGTAGAAAACAGATTAAAATTCTTCACAAAACACCAAATTTCTTACGTTCGGTACAGCTCGGGCGTGCCAGGGTATAGTGGTTCTGTAGTGTTAAAGCCTGTCCCACTTAGAATCGGGAAAAGTAGTATGTCTTCTAGCAGTGCCTCTGGTGGTTGGATTTAGAATGTTTTGGATTTGATAGTTACGTGTTAAGTAAACATTCGACTTTCAGCTTTTGGACAACGCTTATGGACAACGAAACATACGTAAAAATGCATTTTGGACAGCTTCCTGGACCACAATTTTAGCTCGCCACGGCACGGGGTGATGTCCCCTTCAAGTTCAAATTTGTATTCGCCAATAAATTTGCACGGAAGCTAAAGATCAACGAATGGCAAGGAATTTGCACCTGTGGACGGAAAATCAAGGTTTTCATCACTGTACAAGAAAGAATGCCTCAAAAGGCGAGTTCTATCATTTATTAAATCACACAAAGGTCCGGTTAAGTTTTGGCCTGATTTCGAAAGATGCCACAAGGATGTAGTTCTGTGGTACATTGACAATAAGGTGCATTTCATCGCAAAGGATATCAACCCACCAAACTGCCCTGAATATCACCCAATCGAAAATTTTTGGGCAATAGTCAAAAGGAAGTTGAAGAAGACTGGAAAGATACTTAAGATTGTGCAGAAATTGATGGCGCGCATTCCAAAGAAAGTTCGTGATTTCATCCGTCGACCGACAGAATAAATTTATGAAATTTTTAGCGATAGAGATAGAGTGAATTCAATTGTTCCCGATTCTAAGTGGTTATGTTATGTTATGTTAGGTTATGTCGTGATTGTTCTTGTTCATTCCATTTCAATCGGAACTGGAAGCGCTCAAGTACCGACTTACAATCAGAACCGTTACACTGAATTGTGCAATTAAATTGGCGACAGCTGCACCATAAAATTCTTTGAAATGTGTAAATTGTCAGCAAGAAATACCAGTTGAGTGTTTGCTTCAATTGCGTAATTCTGTGCGTCAAAACAGATAGGATTTTTGTAAAGACCCAGATCCAGATCGTTCCAGTATCACCGTATTCGCCTGATTTGGTACCATGTGACTTCTAATTATTCAATAAGTTGCAAGACAGTGCTTCGAGGACACCTTTTACAGTCAATAGGAGGAGTCCTAACGAATAATGTTTTGAAGGCTATTAAAAGAAAAGAACTTTTCAGACCGTTTCAAAAACTGGAAGAAATGTGGGCATAGATGTATTGGATAGAGCAGGGATTATTTTAAAGGTAGTGACACCGATTTAGAAGAATAAATTAACAGGCAAATTCCCGATATTTCCTGGGAACAGTAGTATATAAAACAAGTCGTCCATGACGTTTCTTTTCAATCATTGGGCCCAACCATTCCGGAGGTCAAGATTCAAGGAGTTATTGGTCCGGTTGTATTGCCCAACAACCAGCCACTGATACATTGAATGTCCTTTGAGGTTCGCCCATAATTTTAGTAAAACTACCTATCGAACTGCCGCCGAATTCGAAACCCTTCACTAAGTTTCATCGCTCCACGAATGACAATCTCGCGTGTGGCAATTTTCGCACATTATCACGCCCCGCTGCGAGTCACATAAATAACGTTCGTGCTAATTAGAAGATGTTTGCCCCCCTTCATGGGTGGATAGAGCGGCCAATGGATGGTTATTCTGCTTTTTTTTTGCATGCAAAAAATGCGATCAAAGGCCAACTATAATCCAATTAAGGAGCGTATTTCCCTGCAAGCCTGCCACGGGTGTTCCGGTTTCCCCGCTGCACTATGACACTCGGGGTACGCGCTCAAAATCATCACTTCATCATGTCACCCTTCAGGGAGTTTCAAACGCACACCGGACCGACAAAAATGAAGCGTGTCCACCCCTCACACGCGCCTGATCGATATCAGAAAAATTGGATACCAATCAACGGTAAATGGGACACTTGCCGCCGTCCCGGGAGCCCCGGGACCTGGCGCTGGGCCACCGTGAACGCCACCAGCCTTTGCACTTCCGCTTCCGTGAGCGCTTGCAGCATTTGAAGTGCGGCCTGTGTTTGGCCGCGTTTCCGCTCTCGGCGGCCGATCGTTAATGACTGGCCGCAGTGTTCCACAGGCTGGGGCGTCAATTGGGAAAATCGAACAACGGAAAAAAATGTGACAAACCCGTCCCGGGATGACGAGAAAACTGTCATGAAAATCCCATTCAAACATCAGCTCATCTCCTATGCACGCCGCGGCTCCCGCCGGCCCCTTTGGTGATGCATTAACGGCAAAAAAAGAACGGCGCCCGGAAGCGGCACAAAAACAATCCGCCCTCCGCAGCTGACAGGTGATTGATAAATTTGTACGAATTTTCCTTCCGCCAGGCGGGGGCGGCGGGTCGGGCCTCAATAAAAATGTTGTTAAACATTTTATGAACCTTCCACCGAGCACCGCAAAACCCGTGGCCGGTCGGTGTCCGGATGGGGTGCATCTTCCTCTTCGACTTGCACTCTTCCGCGGTGCACGGTTTGGGGCTTTTTGCTCGTTTTCTTGCGCCATTTATTAAATATTTCGCTTGGGCTTGCCTCCCCAGGATTTCGGGTTGTGTTCGTCAATTCTCCATTTTCGTCAATCATGGATCATTCATCCCGTCACCCCCGGTTTCGATCCCACTGCTTATCGATCCGTGCGATGCCCTGTCCTCGGCCCTTTGGAATGAAAAATGCATGCCTTCGGTAAGTAAGAGGGGAGAGAAAATTCGTTGATTACGATTAATAATTTATCATTATCGCAGCCGGCCGATTGGTGTGGCCATCACTCGCACTGCAGCTGCTGCCACTTCGGTGCACTATTAAGCTGCGCTTGCGGTGCACTGAGAGGCTTTTAATTGCTGCACGGGAGCGCGAATTTGTATGTCTGCTCTCGGTATCTCTAGCCGTCTGGTTTGAAGGGCGGTCAAAAATACTAGATACTATCCAACATGTTCCTAGATTATTCGCTAACAGGACCCATCATGCTTGCCCCACCATCTCATATGAATTTACCCTAACCGATGGCAGATAGTAATGTTTTGTTTTCTTTTTCCCAATTACTTACTTTTAATACTAAATTTAGCACAACTATGTGCTCGACAAAGATTACCTGTTTGTTTGTTGTGAATCGTTTTCACAAAACAAAAGCACAGTGATCATAATAATTTAAAAACAGAAAATTATGTCTACAATACGATTGTAATAGAACATTGATTTATCAACAACTAACTGCTCCCGGCGTGCATCGCCACGGCTCATTTCATTCTCATTTCTCAGACGTTTCCAGAGGACTGGAGTTTTTGGTGACCGGTGAGATACTTCTCTTCTTCCTTCCCGTTGAATGCATGGCCAAACTCCCATCTGCAGAATTTGATTCGATTTGCTCGAAAACAACCTGAATAATAGTGAATTTTAGGAATCCGGAACCTGAAAATCCAAAATATGACTAGGAGAGCAGGAACGACTAATAGGTAGCCCAAAAAACTGATTTCCATAACTTGTATGCAATGTTGCATGTAATGTTGCATACGACCTTGCATGCGAATGATTGCTTGGTGAATATTTTGAAAAAAATTTTCGTTGCACCTGACGCTCTTGTTCCGCTAGTGTTTTCGTGGCTCCAGAAAACCGAGATTTTTTCGGGTCGTTTGGACAGGACGGAGCGAAGTTTTGACGAATTTTTGGAGCGGATTTTTTCGATCAAAATATATGACCACACACTGGCAGCGTATTAAGGAAACCGCCCTAGCCACTGGAATAGTTAAAAAGCGGTGCAGCATGCGAAAACCTCTGGGTCAGATCGAGAAGAAAAGCGCGAGTGGCGTTTTCCCTTAAGCTTCCGACGGAAACTGATTTTCTTTCGTGCATTGCATTGCGTGCGAGTCTTACCTTGCTTTCCTCACCCATTTCCTTCAGTGGCCATTTTCTTTCCAATTCCAGCGGATATAAAGAAAAATTCGAACGACGGCCTTTGTGATTTTAAGAGAAAATGTTTGTTATTTACAAACATTACGGATCGAGGGTCTTAAGGAGAAACACTACAATGAACAACCCTATCACACAGCTGACCCCCAAATGGCAGCAGCACGTAAAGGTGATCTCCTCGTCGGAGCTTCACGCGACGAACTCGTCCTCGATCACATCCTCTACGCCCTCCATCAGCGTTGGCAGATAGGCCGGGTGGCCCGGGTGGACGCAGTCGAAAGAGAGCCTTCCGTCGATAGCAGGGACACTATCTTGCCCCACGTCCACCTTGAAGAAGTCGCTGACGATCGCGTTCATCAGCACCGGAGCCATTTCCGGCGTTTTGAGCTCGTCGCGCCGGAGACGCGTCAGCTGGCGCGCGGTTCCGGTGTTGATCCGCGGCTATATCCTTCTCCTGGTACCTGTTGGGAAGAAAGCTCAGCTACACCCTCGCGGCAGCACTTCCACATATGCTTTGTGAAAAATCAATTAGACAAAATCTCTGCTGGATTAATTGACTTTTAGTTGTTAGATACCGTCGAAAGCTCGTCGTTCTTGTGTAATATGCTTTTGTTGCGTGATATTGGCGTGGTTGGCTTGGAGTGCAGAGACGAAGGCCTGCGCAAGCCACTGATTCCATCCAGCAATGCCAGGGGACACGCTATCCCCGTGCGAGCCAAACCAGATTCGTAAAACTTGGGACCTTACATTCAACAAACACCTTCTTCTTTGTACATTATTTATAGATTTTAAAAAAACACCCATTCGACGCACTTTGTTATCATTCCAAACGTTGCAATTACAAGTGATTCAAATTTGGGATCAGTTTGCAAACGAGTGGCCGATGCAAACCGCCCACCTGTGTGACCCCTGCGCGGACTGATCATTATGGTCATTTAATTTTTCCAATCACTCACCGCTCGAGACGCCGCGTTCCTTGACCTGGCTGCAGCCGATCCAGCGGACCGAATATCCTTGCAAAAGTAAATCACTTGACAGACCGAGGGACACGGCGCGGGAGTGACACCTAATGATGTCTTCTCGGTCAGCTGCACTTTTTCACTCGGGAATCAAACCGGAAGTGGGTGGCCGTTGGGGGCGACAAAATCAATTCCAAACTTTCCTCGTCAATTTTCTCCCCAAAAGAAATCACTCTTCCATCGAGCGAGTCCACCGGAGCGAGAAGAGGCACGGCTCTGGGTGGCCTCTAGGAGATGTGGACCGCCGGGGGACTAACGAGCTTCGTGGAAAACTCGGGCGCAGTTGTGTATTGGGAAGCAGTTTGCCCAGCCGGGAACCACTTGGCCGCTGGCAACGGGTTGCGAGCTGTCGAGTGAATCGAGCCAGAAAAGTGCTGCTGGGGCTGCCACACGTGTGCCCGAGTGGTCGCCAACATTATCTGCCGCGAGCCGTGGGCGAAGAAAGGAAACGATAGATTTATCCTTCGCTCAACGAGGTGTGTAACTCCGCTTAGCCGTGCGGCGAGGTCAGCGATGGTCGCCGGAAACTCGCCGGAAAGTTTTTAACGACTTTTGCTAATCTCCATTTTTTGCACTTCCTTCCGCTACCACCCGCCGGCGACCACGTGGGTCGCCGATCAACAGGGCACACGACTGGAAGGCCCCATACGGTCGCATACAGGATTTTGTCATTTAGCATTCCGCAGTTTTCGGCGACAGTTCTTAGACAGAGCCACCAGCACGCAACTTCTGAAGCGTTTCGACATTCCGCCGACAAATCGGCCCTCGAAACTCGTGATCGAAGAAAGTTTAGTCCCAGCTGTGGCCCACAATGGGTCGTCGAAAAAAATAAACCAAACGGAAACCCCGGTGGAGGTGCACGTCTCGGTGGCTCGATACGGCAAACGAGGAGCCAGGTTCTAGGCACGCCGCCATTTTCAATGGGTAGCATAATTAATTTTTATGATCATCCCTTCATTATTTTATTTCTGCACTTTATGCTCCTCTTCGGAAGGCCCTTTAGCCGTTTATGATGCAGCCGTACTTGAGCTGCATTTTCGCCGAGGTCAGTTGCTCGCCGCGCCAGCTTGCTGCCGATAAGGGGCTCCGTGGGCCGTAATTTGGCTCACTCCTGATTTTGCTTTTTTCTGCTCCCGTGCGCAGGAAGACGGTAAGACGATGCGATTAAAATTATGCCCCATTGCACGGCCGCCTCCCCAGCATAGATTCGTTCCGTAGATCATCTACCGTGCAACTTTGTTGCTCGTTTTTATGCCTCTAGACACAAAGTTTTATTTCTCGTTCTTTTTAATATTCAATAAAAGTGAGATAAATATCATCGCCCCGAAAAAGACGGTTCAAAATAATATTGTGTTAAAAATAAAACTTATGACTGGAACCTACCCTACTGATATTGTTATTTTAGCTGATAAAGTGGTTTATAAAGAGGAAGTTTTGGTATTGTACAAGAG